>NC_056448.1:33347960-33408741 GCF_018296145.1 Oncorhynchus tshawytscha
TAAATGTCCCTGTCTCACCAGCAGCTGAAGTCGACCTCGTCTCCTCCCAGATGGACGTAGGCATCAGGGAACACTGTGTTGACTTCCTTGAAGAACATGCTCATAAAGTCATAGGTGGTGTTGAGCATGGGGTTGACCGGTCCGAACGAACCAGAGGGGCTGGCTCCAGAGTAACAGGGGGTCAGCAGGTCCTTCTGCCCTGGAAGGGGTGAGCATGAGGGGGAGGGAAGCATGAGTGAGAAGGGTGCATTCGAGAGGAAGGACGTGTCATTTGGTGCAGATAAAACCAATGCAATATCAGGTAGCTGCATATATTTCAGTTAAATTCTTACAAAAAGATTATGAAAATGTGCATGTCTAAAGGACAAAAGACAACCCTGACCCCCTAGAAATGAACCCCTCGATACAGTCAGAAAATGTTCATCTGAATGACCCCACATTCACCTTTGCCCCATGACTGAGTGTGCCCAGGGGTGTCAAACTCAGGGACAACCCGAATGCCCCTTAGGCGAGCAAACTCGATGATCATCTTCACATCAGAAGGCGTGTACACATGTGTGTACGGGTGGTATGCTCCCTGCAGTCACAGGATAGAAAAAGTTATCTACACACATTTGACATTTATATGAAACATGCATAATGTATGCACATCCTGTACTTCATGATCACAATGAAGTTCAGACTGGTTATATATCCCTACATCTATTATTACAGATGTCTTAGCAATATGATGGCTCTACCTAGCCCTCCAATAGGCCTTGTGAAGCACCGACCATATTCTTTTCACATTTCACCATATCCCCTTCACCCATCTAGTCCTTTCAGGTGTGGGAAACTGAAGGCATATCAGCTGAAATGGGACCAGGATATCAATAACAATGCCCATCTACTCACATGTTGACTCAGCTGGGGGAAGGTACGGCTCAGGTAAGGGAAGGAGGGGTCATCTACTATGTGCCAGTGGAAAACATTGAATTTGTTCCACGCCATGGCTTCCTGTGTATGGATTGGGGGAGAACATTATGTTATGAGTATGAAGTTATGCCATTATTAGAAATTGAAAATGATTTGATCATATGGCCAACGCAAACATTTAACCATAACAACAAAGTGAACTGAAATCAGGATCCATGTATCGTCCTCTCACCAGATTGGCTAAAATTACTTTGATGGGCAGGAAGTGACGAGAGGTGTCCAATAAGAGGCCTCGATGTGCAAACCGTGGGAAGTCGTGAATGTCTGTCCTATTGATGCTTTTCTGTGAAAAAATAAATAAATGTAAAATGAAATTATTATTGAAATATTGGTACAATTTACACAATGAATACTGAGTCACTGAGGCCAAAACCACGATGTTAGATTGAAAATAGCTTGCTAAATTGAGGGCAACTGAATGTCCAAATGTGTTGATGCAATACAAACACTTGGCATAATAACAAATTAAAACCGGTGAGGTAGTTTACTTCCGTAATCATACGACTGGTGTTCAGACATGGGTGAGGCCTCCTGGTTGAATGTAGCACACTATTCACATGGCACTAACGCAAACTTACTGCTCCATATTCATCCTTATACACCAACTGGCTAAAAGTCTCCAGACCTAGCAATTAGGAAACGAGACACAGACAATGGTTAATCAACAGAGTCACAATCGCAACGATTGCAAAGACATGCTTTACAACTAGGGATGTGCACCTTACCATTTCAAGAGGATTCGATACGTACCTAGATGTATGGGCTCCGATACCATATAGGACAGATACGTTTTAGTTTATGTATGTCTATAGTGCATGTACTATGTAGGCTCCTGAGTTGAGCCATAAGGGAGACTAGGCATCTACCATCTCATTACCACTATCAGATTAGGGGGGTGCACTGTAGCCTGTTTTTGGTCCCCCCACTTTGGTTATGAAACCACCATCACACACACTTGTCATTTTTGCAGATGAAATGTTTGAGATAGCTAATTTCTAGACGATAAATATTGATTCTATGACATTAGCTATGACAGGCCAATACAAAGCACAACTTTGGATTTCACCCCCCACATATCAAAATCAAATGGGTTTGATCGTTTCGAAGTTAACAGAGTGATCTTCTCTTCTCTCACTTCTGCCACACAGTTCTCCTCGCAGAAGTGATTGCTGTCCTCGTTATGAAGTTATGAACTTTACCCTGTATATCAAAAAACGACCAAATACTCTGATTGTTTAGAGCAAAACTACCAACACTTTTGCAGACACTCTTATCCAGAGGGACTTACAGGAGCAATTAGGGTTAAGTGCCTTGCTCAAGGGCACATCAACAGATGTCACCTAATCATATCTGGGATTTGAACCGGCAAGCTTTCAGTTACTGGCCCAACCTCTTAACCGCTAGGCTACCTGCCGCATAGTGTGCAGTTTGATTAGGCTACTGATATCGCCTGGAGTTGTTCTGCATTCAAAATGACTTGTAGATCAACAACAAAATAGTTACATGCAGTTTGACACAGAAGGATAGGACTTCAGTTGTCACAATAGATGGTCTTTTCGGAAGGTATGAAGAACATAATATGAGCAACGACAACAAATTGAACTTCTGATTCAGAACGTATGAATAGATTCTCTGACCGATGCATGCTACATTTGGGTCAGTTTGGGGTCCGTGAACCAATGCACTTGTATCTCAAACATTTGAATCTGTGACCGATGGGTATCGGTCAATTGTTACATCCCCATTTAAAACACACTGCTGCAAACTGGATATGTCTCAGATCAAAGTTAGCCATATGCACAGGATACAGTGTAGTGTTGTAAACAGTACAATGAAATGCTTACTTGCAAGCTTTCCTCTCAGGACAACAGTACTATAGAAAGTACAAGTCTCAAAGATCAGGTTATGGAGATAGTACTTTCTGTAGCTCTCAAGGTCTAGACACAAGAAACTCTAAAGGCAACCACAAAAGTTGCACATGGGTTATGAAAACAATAAACAATAAAGGGTTATTATAGTATGAAAATAGAGGATGTTGTGACGGTCTTGAACAAACCTCTTCATCAGAATATAAACAGTGTGTAGAATAAAAGCCATGAACCCTACCTCTCAGAGCTCCCCACACCTTAGGTGCTTTCAGCACAGCAACAGGAGAGTCCACTGACAGTTTGTCTGTGGAAAGGCAGAGAGAACACAGTCCTGTGTTGTGTTTTAAAATGTGTTAACATCCAATAATGCAAATTGATTCAAAGACATACATTTGTCATGGTTACCCATCTAGGTAAGTGAATGTTTCTTCTTTGATGTGTAAGTAAATACGTTCATTTCTCTATTAGTTTGGGGCCTTGAAACTCATCCACGACCAAACATGCATGTGTACTACTGGTGTGCATTCATGAAACAGTAGCTAAGGGCCTTCACAACAAAGATCTGACCGTAGAATAAATCCATTATCTCCAAGACAATCCAGGTAATCCCTCTGTGGGATAATCTCAATTGCATTTCCTTGATTCCTTGCGTCTGCTCTTCTCGACTGCATCTCAAAACCCATTGGATGAGAAGGTCGAGGTCCCGCCCTTCTGACCATCTCATCCAATGGGTCTCCCTCTTGTCCTACTACTGACGTAAAATATACTGGCAGACGTAAACCGCACCAGAGGATAATACTCCCCTAAACACTGGTGTGGGATGATGAGACCCCGATCCCTCTGGGGAGGCCCCTCCACTATACGACTGAAGTCTCTTCCATTTGCATATATCCTGCTCCAGTCCCAAACTTGAAAACATGTGCCCATAGTCAGAGTCTCAGGAGTGCTGATCTGGGATTAGGTCCTCCCCTGACCATATGCTTTAGAAATCAGATCCTGTGTTAGCACACTCTGAAAGTCTTTGTGCATACGGACCCTGTCTTAGACCACCAGCACCCGTCTTTTCTTACTAGCACTGACTTTGCTGACAGCGGTTTTATTGTGGTAAAATGTACATATTATGACTGAGATATGTAGTTGTTTCTCCTAGCTACCTTAAGATGAATGTGTAACAGTATAGCTTCCGTCCATCTCCTCGCCCCTACCTGCGCTCGAACCAGGGACCCTCTGCACACGTCAACAACTGCCTCCCACGAAGCATTGTTACCCATCGTTCCACAAAAGCCGCAGCCCTTGCTGAGCAAGGGGAACAACTACTTCAAGGTCTCAGAGTGAGTGATGTCACAGATTGAAACGCTGTTAGCGCACACCCCGCTAACTAACTAGCCATTTCACATCAGTTACAAATGCACTATAATTGTAAGTCGCTCTGGATAAGTGTGTCTGCTAAATGACTAAAATGGAAAAAGACAAACACCATGCCTGTGAACTCACATGACTCATCAGATGTCACACTGGGGTAGCTGTCACACTCAGAGTCAGCTGATGTGATCCACACCTGTAATTCAGACATGTCAGAGGCCAATGCCTTTTTGCTCTTGTTTTGCCCTTGTTTTCTGGAACTGGTAAAGATGTACTCATCATACCTGAAGGAAGGAGGAACAAAACCAGTGTGTCATGTTTGTGTGACAATTGGTCTAGAACCCCAGGAAGAGAAGAAATTTAAGTAGAATATCTATCCATAATACACTTCAGCAGCAAGCCACTTGTATTTATACATTCATTTATCTCGTACTTTTGAAAAACATTCAGATTGATACATCTGTAGGCCTAATAAAATAAAAATGGACTACCGGCATTTAAAGCAAACGTTATTCAAATGGAACATCGGCAGTTTAAACAATAATAAGCGACACCTTTTGAGGTCAACAGTTTAGGGTTGGGGCTGGAGAAATGTAACGCCTCATTCATAAACTCACGGGGCGGTGGGGTAGCCTAGTGGTTAGAGCGTTTGACTAGTAACCGGAAGGTTGCAAGTTCAAACCCCCGAGCTGACAAGGTACAAATCTGTCGTTCTGCCCCTGAACAGGCAGTTAACCCACAGTTCCTAGGCCGTCATTGAAAATAAGAATTTGTTCTTAACTGACTTGCCTAGTAAAATAAAGGTTAAAAAAATGTATTTATATTCTTCAAGAATCAATGGGTACATTCATTTAAAAGTAAAACTACTGATGTAGCAACCGCATATTGCCACTTTAAAAGGAGCTAACGCAAATCATGAAAGCATGCTGATGCCTGTTATTTACACGACTCGGTCGGTTACCTTCGATATGCATTTTGAAGAAGTCTGCAGCTCGCACCAGAAGATGATGCTTTAGCGTCGAATATATGGAAGCTAGCACCACTGAGTTTGAATACTACCGTGGATATTTGGACTTTTTGAGGCAACGGCCAAAGAGATCCATATGGAGAATCACCCAGAGTAGGCTCCTCGTCTATTTCAGCGTCATTATAATCATAATCTTGCGTTGCCCAGCAGACAACAACCGCGAGCAACAACGCTGCAAACTTCAGCGTCGCAAACATGATGTGCTATGGTGTTGCCAGTCGGCTGACAACTGGCAAGACAGCATTAGCCTCGAGCGGGTGGGGCTTGAATCAATGTAGAAATAGGACGAAATCTAATCTAGCAAATCATATAAGACATGTCTTTATTTATATATTGAGCCATGAGACAGTAAATCACTGAAAATCGAGCATTTGTTTGGTTAATGGTCAAGCAGCCAGTGTAATATGTGACCACAGTGACTGGCTAGATGACCTTTCAATCTAGCTATCGGAGGACTTTCAACTCATAAATCATTTAAAGGAAATATAAATACATGATTTATGAGTTAGAGGTCCTCAAGGTAGCTCGGCTATTTATTGTAAATACCTACTACAAGTATGAGTGTCTAGAATATCTCCACAAACACATTACAACATGATTATGTTTATTTGCTCTCATCCCCACCGGATGGATTAAAGTCTTATTGCCACATAAATAGATCATGGTTAAAAAAAGCATATGGACAAAATACATAAACAGGTTGAGGGATAATCTAGCCAGTACCTATGGTCACATATTACACCTGCTGCCTGAACATTGACCAAACGGATGTTCAGTGAGTGAGTAAGAAGACTTGATAATATGA
This sequence comes from Oncorhynchus tshawytscha, assembly GCF_018296145.1. NCBI lineage: Eukaryota > Metazoa > Chordata > Actinopteri > Salmoniformes > Salmonidae > Oncorhynchus > Oncorhynchus tshawytscha. Next base: position 33,353,998 of record NC_056448.1, read on the forward strand.
CTCCTTGCTCTTTGAACGTTCTAGAATCAACGTTTTCTCAAGCTTTCATTTTCTCCAGCAAGTGGCGATGTTGTCACAAAAACAGTCATGTTTCACAAAGTTGTTTCAGACTAATGAAGTTTTCATTCAGTCTCACATCAATCTCAACAATATCTCACCATTTCACAATTTCTAAGTGGATTAATTATTTGTGACAATATGTTTCAAGCAGTAAAACGTTAGAAATTTTGCCAATGTTGCATGCCAAAATGACCTATATCCATCTAAACGTACTGTCCCGTGTCTGTCTGTCCATTATATTTTACAAATATGAACACATTTAGGTGTAAAGACCCTGGCAGGCAAAATATCTATTCCACATAATTTGTACACTAGACTATGTTGGGTCATGGCCAGGCCTCTGGTCACGTGTATATTGGCACACATGTACAGCGCCCCAGAAAGGATTCCATACCCCTTGTCTTATTCCACATTTTAGTGGGTTACACCCTGAATTCATAATGGGTTAAAGTAACAAAACACATTTCACCCCTCTACACACAATACCCCATAATGACAAAGTGAAAACATTTTTTGAAATGTTGCACATTTATTGTTTTAGTTTCTGTACAGCACTTTGAGATATCAGCTGATGTATGAAGGGCTATATAAATAAATTTGATTTGATTTGATTTGATTTATTGAAAATGAAATACAGAAATGTCTCCCTGAAATATTCATATCTCTGAGTCTGTACAAGTTAGAATTATTTGGAATCTTTGGATGCGATTACAGCTGTGAGTATTTCTGGGTAAGTCTCTAAGAGCTTTGCACACCTGGATTGTACAATATTTGTCCATTATTATTTTCAAAATTCTTCAAGCTCTGTCAAATTGGTTGTTGATCATTGCTAGACAACCCTTTTTAAATCTTGCCATATATTTTAACTGAGTCAGTCTTCTTGGTAAGCAACTCCAGTGTAGATTTGGCCTTGTGTTTTAGGTTATTGTTCTGCTGAAAGGTGAATTAATCTCCCAGTGTCTGGTGGAGAGCAGACTGAACCAGGTTCTCCTCTAAGATTCTGCCTGTGTTTAGCCCCATTCCATTTCTTCTTTTTTTATCCAGAAACACTCCTATGATAGAGAAATATGTGATTCTAATGACATCATCAACCAATTAGTAGGCAATACCTACTCAAAATTGATCAAAATCACGATGCACACCTATGATGTCATTGGAAACGCTTATCTTCCTCTGTGTTTTAGTAGAAAACGTAGAAATGCACCAATTTCACATGTTGATGTTGGGATGGTGCTGGAGATGATGACTATGAAGTTGGAGAATGGTGACGTTTCCCATTAACGAAGTTGACTTAATGGAAATCAAATGTAGCCTAATATAAATCATATTGTGTGCATTTTATCATCCAGTAGGCCTCATATGTTGTGCAAACAAATCTGAACTCACGTCTACATTACAGAGTGGAGGTAGGCTATGGGCTATTTAGGCCTTGTGACGGATCAGGATACAATTTGTCTGTTGAGCGTCTGTTTGTAATAAAGGGCACAGTTCTGCAGGTGAGTAAATTGTACTACTCTTAGATTTGAGACGCCAGACTCTTTCTCACTGACTATTTTACTGTTTTATTACTTCTCCCTTCCGTTGTCACCCTTCCGCTGCTGCTGCTCCGTTCCCATCACACTAGACTACTTTGCATAGCTTTACCTCTCCCACTCCACTTCCTCGACACGAGGACGTTCCTCCCCCTTCCTCACTATAAACACACCCATTGATTTTACCCAGGGAAGACCCGACTCAACCGGGCGCACGGTACGCACTATCGACATAGAACTCCTATAGGATCAGAAGCAAGTCTGGAGTCAGTCCGCGAGCGCAACCCTTTATCTTTATTCCTTCAAACTGGACGGAACGACGAATGTTGAACTGGAGATCTCATCACTGAACGACACATTTGGATGAGTCGAGTCCATTGACATCTATATAGGGATAGAAATATTGTCCAGATCCTTTCCAAAAAAGGCTATTCCTTTTTGAGGAACCCAAGACGCGCATTCTCCCAAGCACAAGTGGCTTGCTTGAACCAGCATCGTGGCTACTCTTCCAGCAGTGGCATGTTCGAGGGATAAAGCAGACACAATTGAACTCCTACTTTCACCCAAAGAGGTAGGAATGGCACATAGCCTATTTGTATTTTTCACATTTGAGAATTGTTATTGCCATTATTGTTGATGTTGTGATATAGGCTCCATGCACGGAGGAGCTTTGATGGAGCATTTAAGAGGATCACATCTACCATTATTCTGTCTTTCTGTGGAAACGCCTAATTTAAGAACATAGCCTGGACACAATCCTGTAATGGATTTTGCAGCATGACACTTATTAAAGGAATTCCTCAAATGTCTGTCTAGGAGATGTCATATTAGAATAATTTAGAGGACAATATTCAGAGGGAACGTTGTGTTTTTACATTTGCATTATCATGTTAATTGGCTGCATATATTCTAGCATACTTTAACGAGAGAAGCAAGACAAAGCAAAGATTGAGATCATATAGCCTAACGTGTTATTTTTAGTGATGAAGAGGACCTTTAGCATGTGTACGTCTTTTATAAATATATTCAAGACAATCCCATCTAGAAACACTGAGGCGATGTTTATATATAAAAAATATAAAAAATCAACCCTTGCAATTGTAACCCTTATATTGTGTTGTCTTCTCATTGATTAAACCCGGTCTATTCTGAATGGTCTCCCTGGGTGCCCTTCACAGCTGCTCCCGGTGTAACGAGATTAACCGAGGGCATCAGGTGTGATATAGTGCCAACATAGCTGCTGATGTGTCATTAATGTTCCTTATTCGGTTAAATTCGGCAAGGAACACAATTTTAGTCCCGTGGAGCGTTGTGTTTAACAACACAATTAACCTCTCGCACAGAGACGATGACAGCCAGTCGGGGACCGCCAGCATTGTATTGGTTACATGACAATTAGGACTGATTGGATTTGAATATACACTCGTAGATGACGGCTGTTTACACTGAGGGGTTAAATTGGCATTTGGCCCAGTGATAGGGTTTATTTTTCCTGCATGGATCGGACAGTTATAGGATACACATGCCTGGCTGTTTACTTTTGCAAGTTTTCTCCCTGCCTAGCCCCCCCACCTCTTCTCTCTATATCCCTGGTCCACTTTGAACACCTGGCAACGATTTGACAGATTCCAGCCAGCCCCAGACATCAGATCAGACTGTGTGTGTGTGTGTGTGTGTGTGTGTGTGTGTGTGTGTGTGTGTGTGTGTGTGTGTGTGTGTCATGACATCATCCAGCACAGCAGCTATCTGTCTGCCTGACCCAGTCATATCAACATCTCTGGCAGACAGACATTGCTTTCTTGATCCCAGCCCAGGGAGCGAGCGACCCTGCTGATATTGATCATATCACACACCCTGCCTGATATTAAAATGAGACTGAGAGGTTGCATTCCAAATGGCACCGTATTCTCTATATAGTGCACTACTTTGACCAGGGCCCATAGGGCTCTATAGGAAATGGGGGGCCAATTGGGATGCATCCTGAGAATGTGATGGAGACTCACTACCCTTCCTTAGGACTGTGTAGAGATGAGTAATACACTCTTACAGGGTTTGGCTTGGCTTAGACTAGCTTCCATTTATATTCAGGGATTCTGGTTAGAAAAAGGACTTTGAACTGTAGGCTACATCCCAATGCTTTAAATATATTATCATGCATTTTTCTATGATGTGTTTGTATGGGTTTCCATATGTTTGTATGGGTTTTCTTTTTAGAATCACTCATGCCACTGGCTATGTCTATTACTTGATTATTATACAGTATAATAATGCAAATACAATTCATAATTTTGTTCTCTTTCTCCAGGATTCAATGAAAATGTCTGTGTGCGTCCATGAGAACCGCAAGTCGCGTGCCAGCACCGGCTCCATGAACATCTACCTGTTCCACAAGTCGTCGTACGCCGACAGCGTCCTGATGCACCTGAACACACTGAGGCAGCAGCGTCTCTTCACCGACGTCCTCCTCCACGCCGGGAGCCGCTCTTTCCCCTGCCACCGTGCCGTGCTGGCCGCCTGCAGCCGCTACTTCCAGGTAAAGACACTGTTACCCAAGGCAGGATACTGTTAGTGTTTGCCATTGGAAAACAAGTCACGTTTAGCTGCCATGCTAACACTAGCTGGACCAAATGCTAATCCGCTAACTCTTGGTTTCCCACCCCCTTGTTTGTCTGTCAGGCTATGTTCTCTGGAGGTCTCCGGGAGAGCCAGGCCAGCGAGGTTGACTTCAGGGACTCCATCCACCCTGAGGTCCTGGAGCTGTTATTAGACTACGTCTACTCCTCTCGCGTGGTCATCAACGAGGAGAATGCAGAGTCTCTGCTGGAGGCCGGGGACATGCTGGAGTTCCAGGACATCCGGGACGCCTGTGCCGAGTTCCTGGAGAGGAACCTGCACCCGTCCAACTGCCTGGGCATGCTGCTGCTGTCCGACGCCCACCAGTGCACCAAGCTGTCTGAGCTGTCCTGGGCCATGTGCCTCAGCAACTTCCCCGCCATCTGCAAGACAGAGGACTTTCTGCAGCTCCCCAAAGACATGGTGGTGCAGCTCCTGTCCCACGAGGAGCTGGAGACAGAGGACGAGAGGCTGGTCTATGAGGCCACCCTCAACTGGGTCAACTACGACCTGGAGAGGAGGCACTGTCACCTGCCGGAGCTGCTGCAGACCGTCCGCCTGGCACTGCTCCCCGCCATCTTCCTCATGGAGAACGTGTCCACAGAGGAGCTGATCAACGCCCAGTTAAAGAGCAAGGAGCTGGTGGACGAGGCCATCCACTGCAAACTGAAGATCCTCCAGAACGACGGGGTGGTGAACAGCCCCTGCGCCCGGCCCAGGAAGACCAGCCACGCCCTGTTCCTCCTGGGAGGACAGACCTTCATGTGTGACAAGCTGTACTTGGTGGACCAGAAGGCCAAGGAGATCATCCCCAAGGCGGACATCCCCAGCCCCAGGAAGGAGTTCAGCGCCTGCGCCATCGGCTGTAATGTCTATGTGACTGGCGGGAGGGGCTCAGAGAACGGTGTGTCCAAAGACGTGTGGGTCTATGACACTGTGCATGAGGAGTGGTCCAAGGCAGCGCCCATGCTCATTGCCCGCTTCGGCCACGGGTCAGCCGAGCTGAAACACTGCTTGTACGTGGTTGGAGGACACACGGCCGGCACCGGCTGCCTCCCCGCCTCACCCTCGGTGTCCCTGAAACAGGTGGAGCAGTTCGACCCGGCGGCCAATAAGTGGACCATGGTGGCGCCGCTGAGGGAAGGCGTGAGCAACGCGGCGGTGGTCAGCGTCAAGCTGAAACTCTTCGCCTTTGGCGGAACCAGCGTCACCCATGACAAACTTCCCAAGGTGCAGTGCTACGACCCGCAGGAGAATTGCTGGATGGTTCCCGCCTCCTGCCCGCAGCCCTGGCGCTACACTGCCGCCGCCGTCCTCGGCAATCAGATCTTTGTGATGGGCGGGGACACAGAGTTCTCGGCGTGCTCGGCCTATAAGTTCAGCAGCGATACCTACCAGTGGACTAAAGTGGGAGACGTGACGGCTAAGAGGATGAGCTGCCAGGCCGTAGCGTCAGGTAACAAACTGTATGTGGTAGGGGGCTACTTTGGCACACAGCGGTGTAAGACTCTGGACTGTTATGACCCGACGCTGGATGCTTGGAACAGCATCACTACCGTACCCTACTCCCTCATCCCCACTGCCTTCGTCAGCACCTGGAAACATCTCCCAGCCTGACCTGCATGGCATTCTGGGATAACCCCACATCTCCATCCCAACCCCCCTCTCATGAGGTATGGAGATCTCTCTCTCTCTGTGTTTGTAGTCTGTTTGTTTGTTTGTTACTATCTGTCAGTAGAGGAATGAGATGGAATGCATAATGTATTAGTGATACTCTAGGCAGTCCAGACTGGAGAGTCCAAGCGATTTCAAATATTCTCAGCTGAGCTGAGTGCATAAGACAGTTTCTTGTTGTCAGTTTTTATAATGAACACTCTTCGTCACATATCTATTGGGCTGTGTTTTGAGCTCTCATTGTCAAATATCTATTGGGCGGTGTTTTGAGCTCTCATTGTCACATACTGGGATGATATAAGTAAAATTCCCAGCTCATAGGTTCAAGGCAGCTGTTTTCATTCAGTAGCCAGTAGATAAAAATCCCGTTCTTCCTCCATCACCCTACAAAGATCCTGATTGAATCAAGCACAAATGGACTATTGATAGAGTAATTAGATTGCCATGCGATTTTGGCCAGGGCTGAACTGCATGCTTTGAATACTAACCAAGCAGCCGCCGCTATTTGATTTGTGTCTGTTGATACCAGTGAAAACCACAGATACAGGGAAAAACAAAATACACCAGACCACTGTGTGGAGAGAGGGGAGTGAGTGGTAGGATGGGGGATTGTATGTGTAGGTCATGAGAGTTATGAGACCGCAGGGTTAGGGCAAGACAATTTTGACTTTGCGGCTGGCCTAAGGGGAAATCACTACGTTCTGCCTACAGGACAAGACTCATGACAATAAACTTCAACCTGCACGAGGCAGTGAAGGAGGGGCACACAGGGGGGTAATTGAAACAGAATAGAATACTTTTATTGTCCCTGTGGGGGAAATTTGTCCGAGGGGGTTGATAGCGGGGAGGCCAATTAGACAAGTTACATGCCGGCAAGCTACAACATCCTGGTGAGGCTAATCCACTCTCAATTGCCTCTTTTTGATGGGTTTATGGTGCTCTGGGTGGGAGGTGAGAGAGAGAGAGGCAGTCTGGAGTTACTGAGATGAGGAGAAGGCAGAGGGTGGTAACAGGGAGTAAGGCTTCAGTGCCTGTCTTTCAGAGAGAACGCGGCTGCACAGCCATGCAGACAAGCAAAGCACAGCCAGTACACACACTCCGGCCCTGACAAATAACAGTGCCTGGACAGGAAGTGAGTGTTTACTGTTTCTCTGAGCAGCCCCAGTCTCCCCCACCTCTCCCCTGTGTCTGTATGTCTGTCTGTGTGTATCTGCAAAGCCTTATAGTAACCACTCTCTGTCTCCTTGACGATAAGCAGGCCAGACGGATGTAGAGCACAGACCATTGGCAACCCTGCTCATTCTGAACACTGGAGACCCTGGTGTCATAATCCGACTCTCTCTTTCACACTCACACACGATCGTATAAAGGCAGACATACATGCACACACACACACGCATGCAGACACAATTGGCAGACCTTCTCATTTCGCAGACCTTGGTGAAATGGCTGTGTTCCCTCAGCTCATGAGCCAAAGAGAGGGGAGAGACAGAGAGGGAAGGATAGATAAATAGATTGATCGGCCTGGGATACTGATGCGCCTCTCCGCTCCACTATTCTTTGCTCTCCTTTGATGAAATGCTCCCTGACTTAAGTGCAAATTTTTCTTCTGTGACTCATCTCTGAAACAGAGACTACAGTGAAAGCTTAACCCTCTAGACTAGACCAATGCAACATACTGCTTTTGGGTGTACAATTATTTCAGATTTCAGTCACTGATTTATTGTAAGGCCTGCTCCTCTCTTTTGTGTAGGTGCCCAGTCATAGTGTGGAGTGGTGACGCCACACAGAGACACAGTGACACTGACGTATTACTGGCCACTAAATAGTGGGAGGAGAGGAGGGTGAAAAACAGATCTCTTCAGTTAGTCTGTTTTCACACCTTTTTTGGTTGCTCAACACTTCCCAGGGGGACTCCCCTCTACACTTCCCTCTCCTCTCTCTTCATCCCTCCCTTTTCCCTTCCTCTCTCTCCCTCTATTAGGTCTAGTCCATCCTGCTGGCTTGTACTGGTTACAACCCCACTAGGTATCTGGTGTCAAGCCAATTCATGCTTTTGTTCAGAGATCTGCTTTCGTCTCGCAAGGGTGCCAATACTGATAAAATCCCATTTGTTATCATTCCATTTTGTAATGTCCAAGGTTGGTAAGGACTGGGGAATTCCAGGGTATAGAATCCTCCAAAATCTGAAATGAGGATTTCATTATCAGTCAGCTAGCTCATTCCACTCATGCATTGGAGAGGATAGAGATGCTTGCTTATTGTTATTCATCCTTCGCTATGCGATGACCTCCAGGCAGATATCCCCATCACGAGACCTGGATCTTTTCTGGAAGCCTAATTGAGAAAGGCCTCTTCTGGGAGGCAGAGTTGGCGGAGCGACCGTTATGCACTTGTGTGTGTGTGTGCGTTCGTGTGCGTGTTTGCATGTGTGTGCCTGTATGTGCGTTTCCTCTAGCTACCACAGCCAGTTGTAAGATTGGGCTTCCCCCTCAAGATAGGGCCACATGGGAAGAAGGCGAGAGAGATGGGGGAGGAGGATATGTATTTAAAATGGATATTAGACTCTCGTTACACATGGGGCCTTCCCAAGGCTATAAACCATCTGTGGTGTAATACTGAAAAAAATAAAGCTTTTAAAACCGAAAAGTCAGAATAAGATGCAGAGCAGAAGTCAAAGGCCGTCAGATTTGAAATATCTATCTGGATTTAGATTTGGGGGAGCGATAAAAAGAACCCTAACTGTGTCGGGGGAATGGCAGTAAAGTGGATGAATTTCACAAAGGAGTCCATTAGCCTTCTAGCCTAATGCATGATATCTCTGACAAGTCTCTAGAGGAACAGGTGCAAATGCCACGGCAGGCAAAACAGTGTCTGTTTAGTTTTTTTTTTACTGAGGGGAGAAAGAGAATGAGTTAGGGGAGACAGTAAAGGAGTGAAGATAGGGTCTGGAGTCTATCTGAGGGATTTGTCTGTCCCTGAACTTTTGAATCTTAGCAAATATGTTAAATAGTCTACTTTTGAGCCTTTTTTCGAGGCGCAAAAGCAGAGATATTTTCCATGACCTCTTAAACACTTTGTCTAATGTTTTTTTCTCTCTCTCTCTCTCTCTCTCTCTCTCTCTCTCTCTCTCTCTCTCCTTTTCCCTCAGATTTCTCTGTTTTGCATCATCCACTGGATTCCAGCTGTGAAGATAGAATCACACTCTTTAACTTCCTGTCTGTGCAATAAAAAAATAAGACTTTCTAATTTTCTTCATGAAAACAACTGAACCATTGTATAAGTGTGAAAACACATGATCCACCCTAATGCTACTGTGATTTTACAGACGTGTAAAGAACCATCAATGCTCCTGAGAGGACCTTGTACACAGGATGATGTCAATGATGTCATATCGTTTCTGAGAGAGAGGTTTGGACGTTATTCATGCAAACAAACCCAACAACCTGCTGCTTGTACTGTAAGATCCAGCAACCTGCTGCTTGTACTGTAAGATCCAGCAACCTGCTGCTTGTACTGTAAGATCCAGCAACCTGCTGCTTGTACTGTAAGATCCAGCAACCTGCTGCTTGTACTGTAAAATCCAACAACCCCCTAATCCCAGTGTACTATCGGCTTACCGCGCCTGTGCGTCTCAGCCTTCCATGAAACACCCATCAACATATCAGTCAGTCACACACTCACACAGCCTGGATTTCTTTCCGTTCAATCATGAAATACTTGTACTACGGACTATGTCTTTGCTCTTCTCACTCTGATAATTCTGTGATATGAAATTTGAAAAATGAAGAAGAAACATTCTCTGCACAGGGCCTTTAATGTAATAGCATTAAGGAGCACCTGTTTGGACATAGGATACATATGAGGGGAGAGAGGATAGTGACCAGAGACTCCTCTTCAGCTTGATTATGAGCAGCTGATCCATAAACAGTTCTCTCCCTAGTGTATCTGAGACTTTAGACTCTTCTTGTTCCAGTCGTTCTGCCCTCGCCAAGGAAGAGGAGAGAAAGACAGAGATTGACAACCTCCTCCCCTCCTCTTCCTGTCCCCATCACCTAGTAGGCGTTTGGGGTTTAAAACGTTGTAATGGGTGTTGGAAGTTCCTCTTTGGCAGTTTGCTGTGAGACCTGGCTCTAGCTGTCACTACGTGTTGTGAGGACTTGAAGTGCCAGCACCAGCTGAGTCTGAGAGGGGAGTTGGGGAGAGGGTGAAGGAGGGTCATGTCCTGACATGTCTACCGATGTAAAGTTACCACCCCCTTTCGCCCTGCCTCCCCCAACGCCATTCTTGCTGTAGGTCACTACACTCTCCTGACCCAAAATAACAATGATCAAAGAAGAGAAGTGGACAATGCAACACAGAACTGAAGAAAATGCTAATTCAAGCTCAGTTGGACACTAAGGGCTCGATTCAATCTGTAGTGCTGAATATCAGGATTACAGCGTGATTGAAATTGAAAGGCAATGTTTCCATGTTCGCGGAGACTGCATTCACGGTAATAGCTGCATATGTCGGCTCAATCGGAAATGACCTTTAAAATGTTAAGCTTCCTTTACGGATTGCATCCAGCCCTGAAGGGTTTGCTCTTGCACACTATTTACTGTTTGTTCCGAAGTCATTCCAATGAGCAGTATTGTTTTGTTGGATCACTGATGGATACATTTTCTACTTTGCCTAGAAGATTATTCTGAACTCTTCAGAGCATGCACCATGGATATGGGGACTCAAGTATGATTGGCATGATGAACTTCTCTGGCCAAGAGCATCTTGTTAACTTCCTAACCAAAACGGAAACGTAATACATTCTTGTCTTATCTTGCTCCAGTGTATCATGTTTCATAAATCTTAATTTATACAAAAATGACTTTACTTTATTTATTGTTTCTCTGCCTGCATTCATTTCCAGGTAAATGAATGTAGATCTTTTTAAGGGTAAATCATGCATGACCCTTGTTATAGATGCTCTATTTTATTGTTTATCCTTTGGTCTGCTTTTTTTGCACAGTTCAGTTTCTCCCAAAGTGCAACCTGTTCCAACCATATGGTCAGTGAGGTAAACAGGTCAGAGGTCTGGAGTTAGGAGTCAGTATACGGATGGACACTTTAGATTACCTAGAGTGTAAGTGGCCAGTGGGTGGGAATGTGTTTGTTTTAGAGGTGGACTCTGGGTAGAGTAACATCTCACATTTAAATGTCGACTCTGCTATGAGGCATATCTGCTTTATTTTAAGTCCCACACTCAAATATTCAATATTCTGACTTGAGACGAGCGTATGTAGCTCAGACTTCTGTGTACATCATTTATCAATGTCAATGGGAGACTTGCATGAAAAATACAAGCTAAGCATGTAGATCTCAAGTCAGAATACTGACATTTTAGTGTAGTGTGAGTGTGAAGATGAGGAGGAGGAAGAGGATGTGTAGTTAACTGACTCCTGTAAATGTAAAGGGCAGGCAGACACCGCAGTGCTCTTCACCATATGGGCACTGATGTATGGGAGGGAATATGACAGGGGAGAGTTCCAAAGACCAACAAAGAGAATGTCTTAAATACTTGCATCTACAGTTTTGTACCAGTAGTTGATTTCTGGATGTTTTTGTCTGTTTGTCTGTCTGGGTGGCCAAAATATTGACATGTACAGTTTAGCATGATGAAATCATTGTCAAGGTCAACATAAAAGCTAACAGTTGTATAGATTTTCCCAGGCAGGATGTGTTCTGGGTGGATTCAGTGAATGGCCTCAATCCCTTGTATTCCACATTCCTGTTTGATTATTTGAGCCACCCAAACCTCACAGCCCTCCTCACAGCCCAACTTCTACCCCCCAGCCCTCCTCACAGCCCAACTTCCACCTTCCAGCCCTCCTCACAGCCCAACTTCCACCTCCCAACCCTCCTCCCACCTCCTAGCCCACCTCCCACCTCCCAACCCTCCTCACAGCCCAACTTTCACCTCCCAGCCCTCCTCACAGCCCAACTTCCACCTCCCAGCCCTCCTCATAGCCCAACTTCCACCTCCCAGCCCTCCTCACAGCCCAACTTCCACCTCCCAACCCTCCTCCCACCTCCCAACCCTCCTCCCACCTCCCAACCCTCCTCCCACCTCCCACCTCCCACCCACCTCCCAACCCTCCCCCACCTCCCAACCCACCTCCCACCTCCCAACCCACCTCCCACCTCCCAACCCACCTCCCAACCCTCCTCCCACCTCCCAACCCCTCCCACCTCCCACCTCCCAACCCTCCTCCCACCTCCCACCTCCCCCACCTCCCACCTCCCAACCCACCTCCTCCCACCTCCCAACCCTCCTCCCACCTCCTCCCAACCCACCTCCCTCCTGATGTCGACCCCCTAACCAACCAACCTGCCCACAGAACACTGCACCTTTCTCCTCACCAATCAGATAAGAGGGTTCCTTTTAGAACATAAGTTACCCTGGCAACAGTCAACAGTGAGTGCCCCTCCAATTTACAAGTGATTGTTCAGTGTCATATTTTCCCTCTCTCATTTCTCTTTTTGCCCCCTCTCTCTTCCCCCTTTATTGGGATTCAGCTCGCTTACGTGTAGTGTGTTCTCCCTGGCTGGCTTGCAGTAGGCATTCACCAAAATGATGGAAACTTCTTTATAAACACTTTCAATGTGCATTTGCTTTCATTTTTTCTGTCATGTTTAAATTTTTTACAACATTGTTTGTACATGTGACAGATTTTTTTTCACAGTGTGAAATTCATGGCAAAATAAATGAGTTTTTCCTCTTTACTGTAATCACTTGCCTTACCTGTCTTTATTTGCAATTGAGCTTTGATATATTGCAACTATTTGTGTAACTATTTGGTGCACACACAATGGCCTCTAAAGAAATGTATTCTAACACTATGCTTAAACCAACATCCAATGTCTTTCCCAGGCTGAACTCATGAAGGCACGTGACGGTTTTGCATACAGGCTATCTATCATTCCTAAGACAAACTTCCCCTATAAACCTCCTGCAAATATTTTGACATAGCTCTTGAGTAGTAGGAATGAGGAAAAATACAACCCACTCATTCCAGCAGTAGCACCATAGCCTTGGGTTCCGAAGGCCTAGCGAGCTCATTATTGCATGTTTCACATATTTAGGCAGCTTTAGAGGGAATGTAGTTCACTTTAATTGTCCCACAGTATTAAAGCCCACTGTATTATCCCTCCACACAGCCTTTTGTTCTGTTAGAGGAGAGACTCAAATAATCCTGTCTACTGTATGCCTGTGGCTTTCCATCTCTGCTCTGTTCTGCTCTCTCACTCTGTTCTCTCACTCTGTTCTCTCTGTCTGTTCTCTATATGCTCTCTATTCTCTCACTCTGTTCTCTCACTCTGTTCTCTCTGTCTGTTCTCTATGTGCTCTCTATTCTCTCACTCTGTTCTCTCTGTCTGTTCTCTATGTTCTCTCTATTCTCTCACTCTGTTCTCTCACTCTGTTCTCTCTGTCTGTTCTCTATATGCTCTCTATTCTCTCACTCTGTTCTCTCACTCTGTTCTCTCTGTCTGTTCTCTATATGCTCTCTATTCTCTCACTCTGTTCTCTCACTCTGTTCTCTCTGTCTGTTCTCTATGTGCTCTCTATTCTCTCACTCTGTTCTCTCTGTCTGTTCTCTATGTTCTCTCTATTCTCTCACTCTGTTCTCTCACTCTGTTCTCTCTGTCTGTTCTCTATATGCTCTCTATTCTCTCACTCTGTTCTCTCTGTCTGTTCTCTATATGCTCTCTATTCTCTCACTCTGTTCTCTCACTCTGTTCTCTGTCTGTTCTCTATATGCTCTCTATTCTCTCACTCTGTTCTCTCACTCTGTTCTCTCTGTCTGTTCTCTATGTGCTCTCTATTCTCTCACTCTGTTCTCTCTGTCTGTTCTCTATGTTCTCTCTATTCTCTCACTCTGTTCTCTCACTCTGTTCTCTCTGTCTGTTCTCTATATGCTCTCTATTCTCTCACTCTGTTCTCTCACGCTGTTCTCTCTGTCTGTTCTCTATATGCTCTCTATTCTCTCACTCTGTTCTCTCTGTCTGTTCTCTATATGCTCTCTATTCTCTCACTCTGTTCTCTCACTCTGTTCTCTCTGTCTGTTCTCTATATGCTCTCTATTCTCTCACTCTGTTCTCTGTCTGTTCTCTATGTTCTCTGTCTCACTCTGTTCTCTCACTCTGTTCTCTCTGTCTGTTCTCTATATGCTCTCTATTCTCTCACTCTGTTCTCTCACTCTGTTCTCTCTGTCTGTTCTCTATATGCTCTCTATTCTCTCACTCTGTTCTCTCACTCTGTTCTCTCTGTCTGTTCTCTATGTTCTCTCTATTCTCTCACTCTGTTCTCTCTGTCTGTTCTCTATGTTCTCTCTATTCTCTCACTCTGTTCTCTCTGTCTGTTCTCTATGTGCTCTCTATTCTCTCACTCTGTTCTCTCTGTCTGTTCTCTATGTTCTCTCTATTCTCTCACTCTGTTCTCTCACTCTGTTCTCTCTGTCTGTTCTCTATGTTCTCTCTATTCTCTCACTCTGTTCTCTCACTCTGTTCTCTCTGTCTGTTCTCTATGTTCTCTCTATTCTCTCACTCTGTTCTCTCTGTCTGTTCTCTATGTTCTCTCTATTCTCTCACTCTGTTCTCTCTGTCTGTTCTCTATGTTCTCTCTATTCTCTCACTCTGTTCTCTCACTCTGTTCTCTGTCTGTTCTCTGTCTGTTTTCTCTGTTCGCTCACTCTCTCTCACTCTGTTCTCTCTTCTCTCTTCTCTGTCTGTTCTCTCACTCTGTTCTCTCTGTTCTCTCACTCTGTTCTCTGTCTGTTTTCTCTGTTCTCCCACTCTGTTCTCTGTCTGTTCTCTCTGTTCTCTCACTCTGTTCTCTCTGTCTGTTCTCTGCTCTCTTTCTGTACTCTCTCACTCTGTTCTCTCTCTGCTCTCGATCTGCTCTCTCTCTGCTCTCTCTGCTCTGCTCTCTCTTGGCTCTCTCTGTTCTCTCTCTCTCTCTGCTCTCTCTCTGCTCTGTTCTCTCTCTTGGCTCTCTCTCTGTGCTCTCTCTCTGCTCTGTTCTCTCTCTTGGCTCTCTCTCTGTGCTCTCTCTCTGCTCTGCTCTCTCTTGGCTCTCTCTGTTCTCTCTCTCTCTCTGCTCTCTCTCTGCTCTGTTTTCTCTCTTGGCTCTCTCTCTGTGCTCTCTCTCTTTTCTCTCTGTCTGTTCTCTGTTCTCTCACTCTGTTTTCTCTGTCTGTTCTCTGTTCTCTCTCTGTTTCTCTCTGTCTGTTCTTTGTTTTCTCTCTGTCTCTCTGCTCTCTCTGCTCTCTTTCTCACTGTTCTCTCTCTGCTCTCTCTCTGTTCTCTCTGCTCTGCTCTCTCTCTTCTCTCTGTTCTCTCTGCTCTCTCTGCTCTCTCTCTCCTCTCTCTGCTCCATCTCTCCTCTCTCTGCTCTCTCCCTGCTCTCTCTTGGCTCTCTCTCTGTTCTCTCTCTCTCTGTTCTCTCTGCTCTCGCTCTGCTCTCTCTCTGCTCTGCTCTCTCTCTGCTCTCTCTCTCCTCTCTCTGCTCTGCTCTCTCTCTGCTCTCTGCTCTCTCTCTGCTCTCTTCTCTGCTCTCTCTCGACTCTCTGTTCTCTCTCGCTCTGCTCTCTCTCTCTCTCTCTGCTCTCTCTCTGCTCTCTCTCTCTCTCTGCTCTCTCTCGACTCTCTCTGTTCTCTCTCGCTCTGCTCTCTCTCTGTTCTCTCTCTCTGCTCTCTCTCTCTGTTCTCTCTCTCTGCTCTTTCTCTGCTATGCTCTCTCTCTGTTCTCTCTCGCTCTGCTCTCTCTCTGCTCTCTCTCTGCTCTCTCTCTCTCTCTGCTCTCTCTCGATCTCTGTTCTGTTCTGCTCTCTCTCTGTTCTCTCTCTCTGCTCTCTCTCTCTGTTCTCTCGCTCTGCTCTTTCTCTGCTATGCTCTCTCTCTCGCTGTTCTCTCTCTCTCTACTCTGCTCTCTCTCTGTTCTCTCTCTCTCTGCTCTGCTCTCTCTCTGTTCTCTCTCTCTCTCTGCTCTGCTCTCTCTCTGTTCTCTCTCTGCTCTTTCTCTGCTATGCTCTCTCAGATCTCTCTGTTCTCTCTCTCTCTGCTCTGCTCTCTCTTTCTCTATCTGCAGCTTAGGAAGGAATAAGGCAAAAAAGACTGCCCAGATACTTTCCCTTTTTCTGCCATGTCACCTAGGCAACGGTGACCTTTATCTGCTGAAAACTGTGGGGGCTGAGGAAGGAAAAAGGAGAACTCTCTCCCTCCCTTCCCTCATCTCTCACTTCCTACACCCTCCACTCGCTCTTTCCACATGAGACAGTGCAGAGAATACGGTACATATCTGCTTGCCAACTGTGGACTCACTGTGTTTAACGTTTCCTTGTCTCTCTAACAACTTTAATATCCCATTAGTGTGGAGACTGCAAAGCAGAGAGCACAGCACAGCACAGCTGCTTAATAAGACAGCATCCCAAATGACCCTATTTAGTGCACTACTTTTGACCAATAACCTATGGAATTAGAGTGCCATTTGGGACTCAACATAACACTGCATTCCTCTAGCACTGTGGAGTCCAGCTCCTCTCCTTTCTGCTCTGCTTAGTGATTGGTGATTGGTGACAGCAGGTTCTGAAACACCAGTTTAACTGGCTCCAGTCCTGACCCTCGCCATAGACAAACACAACACATGTACCCTTTCACAGAAAGATGGGGAACACGACCAAAAGAGACATTCTTCAAGTTCATAGGTTGGACATGTGCTATTATTCAGCTTCACTTTGTGGTTCGAACTGAAAGTTTTGCGACGCCCAGGCTTTTTTGCGGTGTATCCGTGAGATGGAATGAATTTTCTTCCCTCTTTACTTTCCTCCTCATGGAACAGGCCACAAGATTTGGCCAAAGACAGACTCCAGTGGTAGAATATTGTTGCTGCCTTATGTCCCACCCGGAACAAAGAGGACTGAGTAAGTATGTTTATCTTCCCCCAGTGGCAACGCTGTATAACAAAGATACACTGATTAGCACTTGAGTTTAAGTTTTGGTCTGTGTCTGAGGGACTGGGAGGCTCCTCTAGTGCCCCTATGTGAGTTAACAGTCCCTTATTAATCAAAGAAAATGAAATATCCTGTCTAGCAGGAAATGGCTCCTGTTTTTCCTTATCATAACATTACCAATGATAAGTTGACCTCCAGTGATAACTGGGAAGTCTGTCCTCACCAAGTTCAGTTCAAACCCCTGCTTTGTGCTGCAGATGGAGGGAGGGACAGAGAGGGTGACAGAGACAGAGAGAGTGACAGAGAGAGAGAGAGAGTGACAGAGACCGAGAGAGAGAGAGAGAGTGACAGAGACAGAGACAGAGACAGAGAGAGTGACAGAGAGAGAGAGAGAGTGACAGAGAGAGAGAGAGTGACAGAGCGAGAGAGAGACAAGGAGAGAGAGAGAGAGAGAGAGAGAGAGAGAGAGAGTGACAGAGACAGAGACAGAGACAGAGAGAGTGACAGAGAGAGAGAGAGAGTGACAGAGAGAGAGAGAGTGACAGAGCGAGAGAGAGACAAGGAGAGAGAGAGAGAGAGAGAGAGAGAGAGAGAGAGAGCGCAAGAGAGAAAGACAGAGAGAGAGAAAGATGAAACATATTCAGATTTAGAAAGACTGCTTTTAAAATATAACAGGGACAGAATGATTGCCCACCCAGGAAGCCACCTACGCTCTGGCAGCATGTACTACGTGCCCACAGGCGATAAAAACAATGTTCCTGCATGTCACCGTTGCCTGGCAACACATTTGGCAGCTCTCTGATTCAGCCTTACCAGTTCTCACACACACACACACACACACACACACACACACACACACACACACACACACACACACACACACACACACACACACACACACAGGGTGTGTGTGTCGAAGTAGAGTTGAAAAGAGAGACAAGTCCTTTGAGATGTGCCAGCCCTTACTCCCCTTTTACATCACCAATAAGATAGACAGAGAGAGACCAGGGAGCTTCAGGCCAAGTAAATATCACAGCAGAAAAGACATGTACCCCTGGAGGGGCTTTAAGTGACAAAGTAAAATATTATCTTCATGGTGGGGTCATTTTTATGTTGGATTTAGGGCCACCTTTCATTTCCAGTTGTGCTGCAGGTTTGCAGATCTGTGAGACAGGTGGGGAATGATCAAGAGCACACTGTATGTGTAGTTTATGAATTTATAATGACATAGGCCATCAGCCTCTCAATGAGGTAACATAAACCTCTCAATGAGGTAACATAGGCCTCTCAATGAGGTAACATAGGCCTCTCAATGAGGTATCATAGGCCTCTCAATGAGGTAACATAGGCCTCTCAATGAGGTATCATAGGCCTCTCAATGAGGTAACATAGGCCTCTCAATGAGGTAACATAGGCCTCTCAATGAGGTAACATAGGCCTCTCAATGAGGTAACATAGGCCTCTCAATGAGGTAACATAGGCCTCTCAATGAGGTAACACAGGCCTCTCAATGAGGTAACATAATCCTCTCAATGAGGTAACATAGGCCTCTCAATGAGATAACATAGGCCTCTCAATGGGGTAACATAAGCCTCTCAATGAGGTAACATAGGCCTCTCAATGAGGTAACATAAGCTTCTCAATGAGGTAACATAGGCCTCTCAGGGAGGTAACATAGGCCTTTCAATGAGGTAACATAGGCCTCTCAATGAGACAACATAAGGCTCTCAATGAGGTAACACAGGCCTCTCAGTGAGGTAACATAAGCCTGTCAATGAGGCTACCTCTGTCAATGAGGTAGCATAAGCATAAGCCTCTCAATGAGGTAACATAGGCCTCTCAATGAGGTAACATAAGCTTCTCAATGAGGTAACATAGGCCTCTCAGGGAGGTAACATAGGCCTTTCAATGAGGTAACATAGGCCTCTCAATGAGGTAACATAGGCCTCTCAATGAGGTAACATAAGCCTCTCAATGAGGTAGTGTAACAGTATAACTTTGTCTCAGGATGGTAAGTTGACAGTTGAAGATATCCCTCTAGTGGTGTGGGGGCTGTGCTTTGGCAAAGTGGGTGGGGTTATATCCTTCCTGTTTGGCCCTGTCCGGGGGTGTCCTCGGATGGGACCACAGTGTCTCCTGACCCCTCCTGTCTCAGCCTCCAGTATTTATGCTGCAGTAGTTTATGTGTCGGGGGGCTAGGGTCAGTTTGTTATATCTGGAGTACTTCTCCTGTCCTATTCAGTGTCCTGTGTGAATTTAAGTGTGCTCTCTCTAATTCTCTCTTTCTCTCTTTCTTTCTCTCTCTCGGAGGACCTGAGCCCTAGGACCATGCCTCAGGACTACCTGACATGATGACTCCTTGCTGTCCCCAGTCCACCTGGCCATGCTGCTGCTCCAGTTTCAACTGTTCTGCCTTATTATTATTGGACCATTCTGGTCATTTATGAACATTTGAACATCTTGGCCATGTTCTGTTATAATCTCCACCCGGCACAGCCAGAAGAGGACTGGCCACCCCACATAGCCTGGTTCCTCTCTAGGTTTCTTCCTAGGTTTTGGCCTTTCTTGGGAGTTTTTTCTAGCCACCGTGCTTCTACACCTGCATTGCTTGCTGTTTGGGGTTTTGGCTGGGTTTCTGTACAGCACTTTGAGATATCAGCTGATGTACGAAGGGCTATATAAATCAATTAGATTTGATTTGATTTGATTTGGCTCTCTGCTGACCTCTGGCTCTCTGCTGACCTCTGGCTCTCTGCTGATCTGGATCACCTGGCACGTAGGAGATAACACATGAAAATAATGAGATCACAAGTGTTCTGTTTGAATCAGAAATGTCCCAATGTTTCTCCCTTCTGAGTCAGAGAAGGGAGACGGTTCATTGGTTCTTCCCAGGTCCAATACATCTGCATCTCCTCTGCAGCATGATTGAACGAACGGGGAAATTAAAATTGATTAAATTAGCTCCTCTCTCTACCAAAGGAGGCTGGTGGGAGGAGATATAGCAGGACAGGCTCATTGGAATGAATGGAATGAAATCTTTGGAACGGTGTAAAACACATCAAACATATGGAAACCACATGTTTGACTCCATTCCATCAATACCATTCCAGCCATTGCAATGAGCCCATCCTCCTATAGCATACCAGCCTCCTCTGCTCTCTACCCCTCTTACAGTTCCCTTCCCCCCTCTCTCTCTCCCTCTATCCCTCTATCTCTCTATCCCCCGATCCTTTCCCCTTATCTCCCTCTCTCTCTCCCTCTCTCTCTCCCTCTCTCCCTCTCTCTCCCTCTCTCTCCCTATCCCTTCTCTCCCTCTCTCCATCCCTCTATCCACTATCCCTTCCCCTTCTCTCTCTCTCCCTCTCTCTCGCTCCCTCTCACCCTGTGCAATCCTTGGAGAGACCTTGCGTTGATTGGGTCGCCTTCCAAATGCCGTCAGCGCCTGATTTACTATTTGAACATAATCTGAAATGATTTTCCATCAGAATGAGGACAGTAGTTAGCTAAGCAATGGATTTAATCGAACACTGGGGAGCAACAAACAACCACTGATCTTGCCTGTCTGCTCTGCCTGTCTGCTCTGCCTGTCTGCTCAGCCTGTCTGCTCTGCCTGTCTGCTCAGCCTGTCTGCTCTGCCTGTCTGCTCTACCTGTCTGCTCTGCCTGTCTGCTCAGCCTGTCTACTCTGCCTGTCTGCTCTACCTGTCTGCTCTAACTGTCTGCTCTACCTTTCTGCTCTGCCTGTCTGCTCTAACTGCCTGCTCTGCCTGTCTGCTCTGCCTGTCTGCTCTACCTGTCTGCTCTAACTGTCTGCTCTGCCTGTCTGCTCTTCCTGTCTGCTCTACCTGTCTGCTCTGTCTGTCTGCTCTACCTGTCTGCTCTGCCTGTCTGCTCAACCTGTCTGCTCTAGATGTCTGCATTTGCCTATCTGCTCCTCCTGTCTGCTCTGCCTGTCTGCTCTGCCTGTCTGCTCCTCCAGTCTGCTCTACCTGTCTGCTCTAAATGTCTGCTCTGCCTGTCTGCTCTAGATGTCAGCTCCGCCTGTCTGCTCTGCCTGTCTGCTCTAGATGTCAGCTCAGCCTGTCTGCTCTAGATGTCAGCTCCGCCCGTCTGCTCTATCTCCTCTCGTCTTCCAGATTCAATCTACAAAGATTGTTCTAAGAAGCTTAAACATAAATCTATTTAGAAAAACAAGCTCTTGGAGTTGTTGTTTGTGTAAAGAGACAGTTGACTGGGTGTGTTTCCCAAATGGCACCATACTCCCCCTATAGTCCACTACTTCTGACCAGTGCTGTAGGTAATATGGTGCCATTTAGGACTCAGTATGGGTGAGTGTCAGGAGAAGGACAGGGGGAAATAGAGCGTGGTGTCTCAGTCAGCGGCTCTGCTCCTCTTGGCTTATCAGTGTCAGATTTGACACACCTCATCTGTGGGATAAAGCACCAGAATGCTCCTTAACCCGGTCCTGTCTCAGCCCAGAAACCTCTCAATGGGTTTACAGATGCAGATTGGACGTGACACGACAAACAATTTGGAGTGGGATCTGATGCACAGTGCTATCTCTCAGATGTGTGCGTTAACGAAAGGGGCTAAAGTAAATGTTGGCTTATGGAGAGAGTGTCAAGCCTTCTCTGACTAATAAGACAGAGGATCGCAACAGTTTCTCAAGGCTTTTCTTGGGAAGCAGCCTAAGGTCATAGTCATCTGATGGCTGTGGTTAGCCTAGGCTACTATGGTCTTGCATGGTAGAAGTTACCAGCTTTGCCCGATTCCAGTTAAAGCCAGTAGTATTTTTCTAACGTTGCCAAATCCCACAAATAATATATTTCTGAATACATCTTTGGATAGTGGGAAAGGAACTTCTTATGGCTGCAGGGGCAGTATTGAGTAGCTTAGATGAAAGGTGCCCAGAGTAAACGGCCTGCTCCTCAGACCCAGTTGCTAATATATGCATATTATTATTAATATTGGATAGAAAACACTCTGAAGTTTCTAAAATGGTTTGATCATCATGTCTGTGAGTATAACAGAACTCATATGGCAGGCAAAAACCTGAGAAGAAATCCAAACAGGAAGTGGGTAATCTGAGGTTGGTCGATTTTCAACCCAGCCCCTATTGAAGACACAGTGGGATATTGGTTATGTTGCACTTCCTAAGGCTTCCACTAGATGTCAACGGTCTTTAGAAACTTGAATGAGGCTTCTACTGTGATGTGGTGCAGGATGGGAGCTGTTTGAGTCAGTGGTCTACCAGAGAGCCAGGTCCTGGTCACGCGCATTTCACATGATAGCGACCTGCGTTCCAGGGCTTTTCTACAGACAATGGAATTCTCCGGTTAGAACGTTATTGAAGATCTATGATGAAAACATCCTAAAGATTGATTCTATACTTAGTTTGAAATGTTTCTACGACCTGTAATATACCTTTGGAGTTTTCATCCGATGTTCAACTGGACCTGCATGAGCGTTTGGATTTGTGTACTAAACGCCCTAACAAAAGTAGCTACTTGGACATAAATAATGGACATTATAGAACTAAATCAAACATTTAATGTGGAACTGGGATTCCTGGGAGTGCATTCTGATGAAGATCATCAAAAGTAAGGGAATATTTATAATGTTATTTCTGATTTCAGTTGACTCCAACATGGCGGATAATTTTCAGATTATTGCATGGTTTGCTTTTCTGTAAAGTTTTTTTGAAATCTGACAAAGCAGTTGCATTAAGGAGAGGTATATCTATATTTCCATGTCTAACAATTGTATTTTCATTTACATTTATAATGAGTATTTCTGTAAAATTATGTGGCTCTCTGCAATATTACCGGATGTTTTTGGAACTAGTGAACGTAACATGCCAATGTATACTGAGATATTTTTATATAAATATGAACTTTATCAAACTAAACATACATGTATTGTGTAACATGAAGTCCTATGAGTGTCATCTGATGAAGATCATCAAAGGTTAGTGATTCATTTTATCTCTATTTGTGCTTTTTGTGACTCCTCTCTTTGGCTGGAAAAATGGCTGTGTTTTTCTGTGAGTTGGTGGTGACCTAACATAATCGTTTGTGGTGCTTTCGCTGTAAAGCCCATTTGAAATCGGACACTGTGGTGGGATTAACAACAACCTTTAAAACGGTATAAGATACATGTATGTTTGAGGAATTTTAATTATGGTATTTCTGTTGTTTTGAATTTGGCGCCCTGCACTTTCACTGGCTGTTGTCATATTGATCCCGTTAACGGGATTGCAGCCCTAAGTTTTAACAATACTCCAGACAAGGTTTGTGCTGTTCATCTATCGAAAGCCTACGAAAATAGCTGTTCATAGCAAGGTCACCAGAAGCAGGCAGCTGGAAATGTTTTATGAGGAGCTCAATAAGCTCTGTTTTGTCCAATAACTTGGACACCTACCTACCTCACCGTGCAGCAAATCTTCCAGCTCCACACCTAGAGACTAATGGTTTTACAAAGCTTTATCCTTGGGAAGGTATGAAACTCCCTATCCCACACTGATATGAAAACTGACTGCTGCGTTCTCTCTGTGAAGCACTGGGACTGAGGCTCCATACCTTCATGTTGCAGCCTAGTCTTGTAACGCGTCCCCCCGCCCACTCTCATTTCTCTCACAGCAGCAGATTTAAAAGCCTTCCTTCCCTCATACTTTGTGCTTGTAAATTCCAATCACCCCACCACATCACTCTGTTGAATATGCAATACGTTTTTTTTTTATCAGACTCTTTCATATAAGATCAAATGTGTTTAGGGTCATTAGAGCGTAATTATTAACGTCTTAAGAATTGCTTTTAGTGCCACTTAGCTTACCTCAGCACTCAGAGGCGTATCTCATGGATAGAGATGAAACACCATAGGGAGTACATCATAAGGTGGATGCGCTCTGTGTCCAAATGGCACCCTATTCCCTATATAGTGCACTACTTTACTAGGACGTGTACTCAGAGCATTTGCGGACCAACTGGCAAGTGACTTCACTGACATTTTCAACCTCTTCCTGTCTGAGTCTGTAATACCTACATGTTTCAAGCAGACCACGATAGTCCCTGTGCCCAAGAAAGTGAAGGTAACCTGCCTAAATGACTACCGACCCGTAGCACTCACATCTGTAGCCATGAAATGCTTTGAAAGGCTGGTCATGACTCACATCAACACCATCATCCCAGAAACCCTAGACCCACTCCAATTTGCATACCGCCCCAACAGATCCACAGATGGCGCAATCTCAATCGCACTCTACGCTGCCCTTTCCCACCTGGACAAAAGGTGAGAATACTGTTCATTGACTAGAGCTCAGCATTCAACACCCTCCAAGCTCATCACTAAGCTAAGGACCCTGGGACTAAACACCTCCCTCTGCAACTGGATCCTGGACTTCCTGATGGGCCGCCCGAAGGGGGTGAGGGTAGGCAACAACACATCTGCCACGCTGACCCTCAACACTGGGGCCCCTCAGGGGTGTGTGCCTAGTCCCCACCTGTACTCTCTGTTCACCCACGACTACATGGCCAAACACAACTCCAACACCATCATTAAGTTTGCTGACGACACAACAGTGGTAGGCCTGATCACCGACAATGATGAGACAACCTATAGGGAGGAGGTCAGAGACTTAGCAGTGTGGTGCCAGGACAACAACCTCTCTCTCAATGTGTGCAAAACAAAGGAGCTGATCGTGGACTACAGGAAAAGGAGGGCCGAACAGGCCCCCATTAACATCAACGGGGCTGAAGTGGAGTGGATCGAGAGTTTCAAGTTCTTTGGTGTCCACATCATCAACAAACTATCATGGTCCAAACACACCAAGACAGTCGTGAAGAGGGCACAACAACATATTTTCCCCCTCAGGAGACTGAAAAGATTTGGCATGGGTCCCCAGATCCTCAAAAGGTTCTACAGCTGTACAATCGAGAGCATCCTGACCAGTTGCATCACCGCCTGGTATGGCAACTGCTCGGCATCTGATCGTAAGGCGCTACAGAGGGTAATGCAGATGGCCCAGTACATAACTGGAGCCAAGCTTCCTGCCATACAGGACCTATATACTAGGCAGTATCAGAGGAAGGACCAAATATTGTCAAAGACTCCAGTCACCCAAGTCATAGACTTTTCTAGCAGAGAGTGCCAAGTCTAGGACCAAAAGGCTCCTTAACAGCTTCTTCCCCCAAGCCATAAGACTGCTGAACAATGAGTCAAATGGCCACCTGGACTATTTACATTGACCCCCCTTTGTTTTTACACTGCTGCTACTTGCTGTTTATTATCTATGCATAGTCACTTTACCCCTACCTACATGTACAAATTACCTTGACTAACCTGTACCCCGTATATAGCCTCTTTATTGTCCTTTTATTGTGTAACTTTTTATTTCATTTTTTAATTTAGTTTGTTTAGTAAATATTTTCTTAACTCTATTTCTTGAACTGCATTATTGGTTAAGGGCTTGTAATCCAGGCTTTATTATAACCGTCCATGATTGGGAGTCCCATAGGGCGGCGCACAATTGGCCCAGCGTCGTCCAGGTTCGGCCGGTGTAGGCCGTCATTGTAAATAAGAATTTGTTCTGAACTGACTTGCCTAGTTAAATGAAGGTTAAATAAAATAAAAAATGAGGGGGAAAAAAGTAAGCATTTCACATTAAGGTCGGCGCATGTGACAAATAACATTTTATTTAATTTTATTTACTTTTGACCAGGGCCTATAGGGAATAGGGTGCCATTTGGGCTATAGTGTAATAACAGTGAGTCCCTGCAGGTGGGCGGGCGCAAGGTGTAGCTGGCAGCCTCATAACATTGTTTACACCCCTCAATCTCTCGCTTTGAAATAGTCCTGTTTGGTCTTTTAATCAGGCTCTCACTCAGGAAAGGCATTGGTTCGCCCTGCAATTTCTACTGTTCTAAGTTTTTTTTGCTTGGGTGTGGTTAAGGTTGAGTTTGTGATAAATGGCACATGTGATAAGGAGAGGGTGAGAGAGAGGAGGGGTTGTTGAATTAGCTAGGTTGGTTATGTATTATTTTCACTTTAAAGTAGCATAGTGTTGGTGAAGTCTGTTAAACGCTAAACATTATCGAGGTGCGCTATCATCAGCTTTCTAATTACATCTAGGAATTTGGTAATGAGTCCGTTGCCTGGCAGTTGAACAGTGCTTGTGTCCCATATTGCACCCTATTCCCTATTAGTGCAGTACTTTTAACCAGAGCCTTAGGGACCCAGGTCAAGGGCCTTGGTCAAAAGTAGTACACTATATAGGACATAGGTTTGCATTTGGTACACATTCAGTGAGCCTGTCTCCAATGTTGTCAGACTCCAGTGATTCCCTGTCAGCTGCCCTTTTCAAACACACAGAGGAGGTGATTAGATTAGAATGAGGAACCAGCACAGAGGAGGTGATTAGATTGAGGAACCAGCACAGAGGAGGTGATTAGAATGAGGAACCAGCACAGAGGAGGTGATTAGATTAGAATGAGGAACCAGCACAGAGGAGGTAATTAGATTAGAATGAGGAACCAGCACAGAGGAGGTGATTCGATTAGATTGAGGAACCAGCACAGAGGACGTGATTAGATTAGAATGAGGAACCAGCACAGAGGAGGTGATTAGATTAGAATGAGGAACCAGCACAGAGGAGGTGATTAGATTAGAATGAGGAACCAACACAGAGGAGGTGATTAGATTGAGGAACCAGCACAGAGGAGGTGATTAGATTAGAATGAGGAACCAGCACAGAGGAGGTGATTCGATTAGATTGAGGAACCAGCACAGAGGACGTGATTAGATTAGAATGAGGAACCAACACAGAGGAGGTGATTAGATTGACGAACCAGCACAGAGGAGGTGATTAGATTAGAATGAGGAACCAGCACAGAGGAGGTGATTAGATTAGAATGAGGAACCAGCACAGAGGAGGTGATTAGATTGAGGAACCAGCACAGAGGAGGTGATTAGATTAGAATGAGGAACCAGCACAGAGGAGGTGATTAGATTAGAATGAGGAACCAGCACAGAGGAGGGGATTAGATTGAGGAACCAGCACAGAGGAGGTGATTAGATTGAGGAACCAGCACAGAGGAGGTGATTAGATTAGAATGAGGAACCAGCACAGAGGAGGTGATTCGGTTGAGGAACCAGCACAGAGGAGGTGATTAGATTGAGGAACCAGCACAGAGGAGGTGATTAGATTAGAATGAGGAACCAACACAGAGGAGGTGATTAGATTGAGGAACCAGCACAGAGGAGGTGATTAGATTAGAATAAGGAACCAGCACAGAGGAGGTGATTCGATTAGATTGAGGAACCAGCACAGAAGACGTGATTAGATTAGAATGAGGAACCAGCACAGAGGAGGTGATTAGATTAGAATGAGGAACCAGCACAGAGGAGGTGATTAGATTAGAATGAGGAACCAGCACAGAGGAGGTGATTAGATTAGAATGAGGAACCAACACAGAGGAGGTGATTAGATTAGAATGAGGAACCAACACAGAGGAGGTGATTAGATTGAGGAACCAGCACAGAGGAGGTGATTAGAATGAGGAACCAGCACAGAGGAGGTGATTCGATTAGAATGAGGAATCAGCACAGAGGAGGTGATTAAATTAGAATGAGGAACCAGCACAGAGGAGGTGATTAGATTAGAATGAGGAACCAGCACAGAGGAGGTGATTAGATTAGAATGAGGAACCAGCACAGAGGAGGTGATTAGATTAGAATGAGGAACCAGCACAGAGGAGGTGATTAGATTAGAATGAGGAACAAGCACAGAGGAGGTGATTAGATTAGAATGAGGAACCAGCACAGAGGAGGTGATTAGATTAGAATGAGGAACCAGCACAGAGGAGGTGATTAGATTAGAATGAGGAACCAGCACAGAGGAGGTCATTAGATTAGAATGAGGAATCAGCACAGAGGAGGTGATCAGATTAGAATGAGGAACCAGCACAGGGGTGATTAGATTAGAATGAGGAACCAGCACAGAGGTGATTAGATTTCTTATAAAAAATTAAAAAACATTTTTACCCCTTTTTCTCCCCGATTTCGTAGTGTCCAATTGTTTTAGTAGCTACTATCTTGTCTCATCGCTACAACTCCCGTACGGGCTCGGGAGAGACGAAGGTTGAAAGTCACGCGTCCTCCGATACACAACCCAACCTAGCTGTACTGCTTCTTAACACAGCGCACATCCAACCCGGAAGCCAGCCGCACCAATGTGTCAGAGGAAACACCGTGCACCTGGCAACCTTGATTAGCGCGCACTGCGCCCGGGCCCGCCACAGGAGTCGCTGGTGTGCGATGAGACAAGGACATCCCTACCGACCAAGCCCTCCCTAACCCGGACGACGCTAGGCCAATTGTGCGTCGCCCAACGGATCTCCCGGTCGCGGCCGGTTACGACAGAGCCTGGGCACGAACCCAGGGTCTCTGATAGTACAGCGCCCTTAACCACTGCGCCACCCGGGAGGCTCAAGGTGATTAGATTAGAATGAGGAACCAGCACAGAGGTGATTAGATTAGATTGAGCAACCAGCACAGAGGAGGTGATTAAATTAGATTGAGGAACCAACACAGAGGAGGTGATTAGATTAGAATGAGGAACCAGCACAGAGTATCACGTTTCAGGGAAGACCCAGATGCAGATAGTGTCGAAGTAACAACAGTTTTTTACTAGAACAGGGGACAGGCAATACAACAGGTCAAGGGCAGGCAGAGGTCAGTTTTCCAGGGTAGTGGGACAAGGTACATAACAGCAAGCAGGCTCAGGCTCAGGCTCAGGAAGAAAGGTCAAAAAACGGAAATCTAAAAAACAGGAACTCTAGAAAAGACAGACGCAAGGGGAAAACACAGGTAGACTTGACAAACAGAATGAACTGGCAACAGACAAAATGAGAATGTATAAACACACTGGGGATAATGGGGAAGATGGGCAACACCTGGAGGGGAGTGGAGACAATCACAAAGACAGGTGAAACAGATCAGGGCATGACACAGAGGAGGTGATTAGATTAGAATGAGGAACCGTCACAATCTGCTACTCCATTGACCGGCAGGCCTATGTGCATAGGGTGCCTTTTGGACACAGAAGGGAAAGCGGCTCAGGTCAGCCACCCCATCTGAATAAGGTCAGACACCCCATCTGAATGAAGGTCAGACACTCCATCTGAATGAAGGTCAGACACTCTATCTGAATGAAGGTCAGATAATCCATCTGAATGAAGGTCAGATAATCCATCTGAATGAAGGTCAGACACTCCATCTGAATGAAGGTCAGACACTCTATCTGAATGAAGGTCAGACATTCCATCTGAATGAAGGTCAGACACTCTATCTGAATGAAGGTCAGATAATCCATCTGAATGAAGGTCAGATAATCCATCTGAATAAAGGTCAGACACTCTATCTGAATGAAGGTCAGATAATCCATCTGAATGAAGGTCAGATAATCCATCTGAATGAAGGTCAGACACTCCATCTGAATGAAGGTCAGATAATCCATCTGAATGAAGGTCAGATAATCCATCTGAATTAAGGTCAGACACTCCATCTGAATGAAGGTCAGACACTCTATCTGAATGAAGGTCAGATAATCCATCTGAATGAAGGTCAGATAATCCATCTGAATGAAGGTCAGATAATCCATCTGAATGAAGGTCAGATAATCCATCTGAATGAAGGTCAGATAATCCATCTGAATGAAGGTCAGACACACTCCATCTGAATGAAGGTCAGATAATCCATCTGAATGAAGGTCAGATAATCCATCTGAATGAAGGTCAGATAATCCATCTGAATGAAGGTCAGATAATCCATCTGAATGAAGGTCAGATAATCCATCTGAATGAAGGTCAGACACTCTATCTGAATGAAGGTCAGATAATCCATCTGAATGAAGGTCAGATAATCCATCTGAATGAAGGTCAGACACTCCATCTGAATGAAGGTCAGATAATCCATCTGAATGAAGGAAAAGTCTTTATTTATGGAGGCACACTCGGCCTACCTTAGACGCCCCATTGATGAATGACGATGTAGCTAGCATAGCCACTGTTATCTAATGTTAATGAAGGAGGGAGGAGGCCCATTTCATTGGCAGTTGTATGTGGGGTTGAGTGCAGCACAGCGCAGACGTGCCGTGGTTTGGAGTCAGACGTTGGTTTGAAGTTTTCAAGCCTTCACTCTCTTTCATCAACTAAAGAGCTGCTCCTAATTAAAGAGCTCGCTAGCAGATGGAGCAGAGGTGGGGGTCGGACGGGACAGGCAGGATGGGACAGGGTGTGTGTGGGGTGTTTATGTGTGTGCGTGTGCCTGTGTGTGTGTGCACGTGTCTGCCCGTTCATATGCATGTATGAGTGTGTGTGTGCAGGGGGAGTCTGGACAGAGAGGATGCCGCACTGAGTTTGTAATTAGCAGAGTTAAGCAGGACATCCAACAGCTGGCTGGACTGTTTTTATCTTCTGCCCCGCAGGCAGCTTGTTAACTGTGTCTCAGAGAGAGAGACGCTCCGCTCCTCCGACTAGGACTGACCCCCGACCGGTGACATGCAGCTTCACTCTCTAAACTGTATCTCTGCCACACACACACACACACACACACACACACACACACACACACACACACACACACACACACACACACACACACACACACACACACACACACACACACACACACGTGGTGTCCATATGTTTGATATGTTTGATCTCCGCACCTTGGCGCACACACACCCACACAGACACACACCTAAACAGACACACACCCACATAGATACACACCTACACAGACACACACCCACACAGACACACAGACACACACACCCACATAGATACACACCCACACAGACACACACCTACACAGACACACACACACCTACACAGACACAAACCCACATAGAGACACACCCACACAGACACACACCTACACAGACACATACCCGCATAGATACACACCCACACAGACACACACCCACACTGACACACATCCACACCCACACAGACACGCACATAGACACACACACACACACACAGAGACACACACCCACACAGACACCCACCCACATAGACACCCACCCACATAGACACACAGATACACACACACACACCCACACAGACACCCACATAGACACACACCCACACAGACACACACCCACATAGACACACACACATAGACACACACCTACACAGACACACACCCACACAGACACCCACATGAACACATACCTACAAGACACACACCCACACACATAGACACACAACTACATAGACACATACCCACATAGACACACACCTACACAGACACACAACTACACAGACACACACCTACAAAGACACACACCCACATAGACACACAACTACACAGACA
The DNA here is from genome assembly GCF_018296145.1 of Oncorhynchus tshawytscha. Lineage (NCBI taxonomy): Eukaryota > Metazoa > Chordata > Actinopteri > Salmoniformes > Salmonidae > Oncorhynchus > Oncorhynchus tshawytscha. The sequence goes on from NC_056448.1 coordinate 33,385,234, forward strand.
CACACCTACACAGACACATACCCACATAGACACACACCTACACAGACACACCCACATAGACACACACCTACACAGACACACCCACATAGACACACACCTAAACAGACACATCCCAACTGCTGCTACCAGACTCTTATTATACTGCTCAGTTTGTACACTTTCCAACATGTAAATGTTTGACTATAAATTGTGTCTTCCCGTATTATACTTATGCTAAAATGTTTATTCTATTCTACTGAGCAATTGACTTTATGTTCATATTCTTATATTTTATTTTCTGTCAAGAAGTAACCACCAAGTAAGCATTTTGTTGGATGGTAAATACCATGTGAATCCTGTACATAGGACTAATATACCGTAACTTGAAACTGAGTCATACTCCATATCTGCTATACTTAGCATTGCCCCCCACACACTCTTTTACACCGCTGCTACACTCTGTTATTATCTATGCATAGTCACTTTAATAACTCTAACTACATATACATATTACTTCAATTACCTCGACTAACCGGTGCCCCCACACACTGTACAGGTACCCCCTGTATATAGTCTTACTATTGTTATTTTATTGCTGCTCTTTGGGGGCCTGGATGTCTTTTTGTCTCTGTGCAGTTGATGGGGCCTGAATGTCTGTATGTCTCTGTGCAATTGATGAGAGCCCTGCTTCTTTTCCTCCATCTGAGGCTAGACACTCAGCGACACACACACTCATAATCACAACCATGTGCTGAACACCCATTCAAACAACCACAATAGAATTTGCTCAACCCCCTTTCCACACACACACACACACACACACACACACACACACACACACACACACACACACACACACACACACACACACACACACACACACACACACACACACACTTATAGACCTCCCTAGCCACACTCAAAGACCCCCATACACACATGGACCCCCCACACACAACCACACCCACTCTTAGACCCCCGTTCTCACTCATAGGCCCCCCACACTCATTGACCCTCATCCCACACTCATAACCCCCCTTCCCACACTCATTGACCCTCCATCCCACACTCATAACCCCCTTCCCACACTCTTAACCCCCCTCTTCCCACACTCTTAGCCCCCCCGTTCCCACACTCATTGACCCCCTCCCCCCCTCCCTTCCCACACTCATACCCCCCCTTTCCCACACTCAGATTATATATTATATTATGTACAGTCGTGGCCAAACGTTTTGAGAATGAAACAAATATTAATTTTCAAAGTCTGCTGCCTCAGTTTGTATAATGGCAATTTGTATATACTCCAAAATGTTATGAAGAGTGATCAGATGAATTGCAATTAATTGCAAAGTCCCTCTTTGCCATGCAAATGAACTGAATCCTCCCAAAAAAACATTTTCACTGCATTTCAGCCCTGCCACAAAAGGACCAGCTGACATCATGTCAGTGATTCTCTCGTTTAACACAGGTGTGAGTGTTGACGAGGACAAGGCTGGAGATCACTATGTCATACTGATTGAGTTTGAATAACAGACTGGAAGCTTCAAAAGGAGGATGGTGCTTGGAATCATTATTCTTCCTCTGTCAACCATGGTTACGTGCAAGGAAACACGTACCGTCATCAATGCTTTGCACAAAAAGGGCTTTACAGGCAAGGATATTGCTGCCAGTAAGATTGCACCTAAATCAACCATTTATCGGATCATCAAGAACTTCAAGGAGAGCGGTTCAATTGTTGTGAAGAAGGCTTCAGGGCGCCGAAGAAAGTCCAGCAAGCGCCAGGACCGTCTCCTAAAGTTGATTCAGCTGCGGGATCGGGGCACCACCAGTACAGAGCTTGCTCAGGAATGGCAGCAGGCAGGTGTGAGTGCATATGCACACACAGTGAGGCGACGACCTTTGGATGATGGCCTGGTGTCAAGAAGGGCAGCAAAGAAGCCACTTCTCTCCCTCCAGGAAAAACATCAGGGACAGACTATTATTCGGCAAAAGGTACAGGAATTGGACTGCTGAGGACTGGGGTAAAGTCATTTTCTCTGATGAATCCCCTTTCCGATAGTTTGGGGCATCTGGATAAAAAGCTTGTCCGGAGAAGACAAGGTGAGCGCTACCATCAGTCCTGTGTCATGCTAACAGTAAAGTGTGGGGTTGCTTCTCAGCCAAGGGAGTGGGCTCACTCACAATTTTGCCTAAGAACACAGCCACGAATAAAGAATGGTACCGACATCCTCCGAGAGCAACTTCTCCCAACCATCCAGGAATAGTTTGGTGACGAACAATGCCTTTTCCAGCATGATGTAGCACCTTGCCATAAGGCAAAAGTGACAACTAAGTGGCTCGGGGAACAAAACAAGGATATTTTTGGTCCATGGCCAGGAAACTCCCCAGACCTTAATCCCATTGAGAACTTGTGGTCAATCCTAAAGAAGCGGGTGGACAAACAAAAACCCACAAATTCTGACAAACTCCAAGCACTGATTATGAAAGAATGGGCTGCCAATCAGTCAGGATGTGGCCCAGAAGTTAATTGACAGCATGCCAGGGCGGATTGCAGAGGTCTTGAAAAAGAAGGGTCAACACTGCAAATATGGACTCTTTGCATCAACTTCATGAAATTGTCAATAAAAGCTTTTGACACTTATGAAATGCTTGTAATTATACTTCAGTATTCCATAGTAACATCTGACAAAAATATCTAAAGACACTGAAGTAGCAAACTTGGTGAAAATGTATATTTGTGTCATTCTCAAAACTTTTGGCCACGACTGTATTATAGGAGGAGGAGGGCAGTCAAAGCCTTACAAGTGATACAAGTTCAATGAAGATTATTAGCAGATTTAGGTTGATGGTTATCTCATTGATTCTATTGCGCCAGGCAACTTTAATTGAGCACAGCTAACATATTTGAAAGAAAACAAATACTTTTTGAACGCAGGTCTCATGACAACTGCTGTACATAACAGTTCTGTAGTGTTGTAACATTTCAGCGCCATATATCACAGATTCCAGTGTTAGCCTCTGCAGCACGGCTGGCTGGATTAGCCCTATTGGTGTCTTTGTAAAGGCGGTGTCTGCATCCCAAATAACACACCTTCCCTACTTAGTGCACTACTTTTAACCAGGGCCCATAGGGCTCTGTTCCAAAGTAGTGCACTACATAGGGAATAGGATGCAATTTGGGATGCATTCAGTGATTCTAATTGGCCCGGGCCTGTTACCCTCAGACCCTGTCATCCTAATCTGCACTAATCCCTCTTTGTGTTAAACACAAATTAGTTTGTGAAGTGGGGCTCAATTTAGGTCAATCCGGTCGGCAATGTTTGCCTGTGTGTGTATGTGTGTGTGTGTGTGCTTGCTAGTGTGCTTGCGTCAGTCTCCTTTTACAGATTTAAAAGGAGAGGGATGGAGGGATGGATTCAGGGTAGAGGTGTGGAGGGACGGAGGGATGGATTCAGGGTGGAGGGGTCTAGGGCTAGCCAGCCCAGTCACTGGGTGGAAAGGTTGAGGGCTAAGCAGCCAGTCACTGGGTGGAAGGGGAGGGCTAGCCAGCCAGTCACTGGGTACAAGGGTGGAGGACTAGCCAGCAAGTCACTGGGTAGAAGGGTGGAGGACTAGCCAGCAAGTCACTGGGTACAAGGGTGGAGGACTAGCCAGCAAGTCACTGGGTACAAGGGTGGAGGACTAGCCAGCAAGTCACTGGGTGGAAGGGTGGAGGACTAGCCAGCAAGTCACTGGGTACAAGGGTGGAGGACTAGCCAGCAAGTCACTGGGTGGAAGGGTGGAGGACTAGCCAGCAAGTCACTGGGTACAAGGGTGGAGGGCTAGCCAGCAAGTCACTGGGTACAAGGGTGGAGGACTAGCCAGCAAGTCACTGGGTACAAGGGTGGAGGACTAGCCAGCAAGTCACTGGGTGGAAGGGTGGAGGACTAGCCAGCAAGTCACTGGGTACAAGGGTGGAGGGCTAGCCAGCAAGTCACTGGGTACAAGGGTGGAGGACTAGCCAGCAAGTCACTGGGTACAAGGGTGGAGGACTAGCCAGCAAGTCACTGGGTGGAAGGGTGGAGGACTAGCCAGCAAGTCACTGGGTACAAGGGTGGAGGGCTAGCCAGCAAGTCACTGGATACAAGGGTGGAGGACTAGCCAGCAAGTCACTGGGTACAAGGGTGGAGGGCTAGCCAGCAAGTCACTGAATACAAGGGTGGAGGACTAGCCAGCAGGTCACTGGGTACAAGGGTGGAGGGCTAGCCAGCAAGTCACTGGGTAGAAGGCTGGAGGACTAGCCAGCAAGTCACTGGGTGGAAGGGTGGAGGACTAGCCAGCAAGTCACTGGGTGGAAGGGTGGAGGACTAGCCAGCCAGTCACTGGGTACAAGGGTGGAGGACTAGCCAGCAAGTCACTGGGTGGAAGGGTGGAGGACTAGCCAGCCAGTCACTGGGTACAAGGGTGGAGGACTAGCCAGCAAGTCACTGGGTAGAAGGCTGGAGGACTAGCCAGCAAGTCACTGGGTGGAAGGGGAGGGCTAGCCAGCAAGTCACTGGGTGGAAGGGAGAGGGCTAGCCAGCAAGTCACTGGGTGGAAGGGTGGAGGGCTAGCCAGCAAGTCACTGGGTGGAAGGGAGAGGGCTAGCCAGCAAGTCACTGGGTGGAAGGGGGAGGGCTAGCCAGCAAGTCACTGGGTAGAAGGGTGGAGGACTAGCCAGCAAGTCACTGGGTGGAAGGGGGAGGGCTAGCCAGCATGTCACTGGGTAGAAGGGTGGAGGGCTAGCCAGCAAGTCACTGGGTAGAAGGGTGGAGGGCTAGCCAACAAGTCACTGGGTAGAAGGGTGGAGGGCTAGCCAGCAAGTCACTGGGTGGAAGGGGAGGGCTAGCCAGCAAGTCACTGGGTAGAAGGCTGGAGGACTAGCCAGCATGTCACTGGGTAGAAGGCTGGAGGACTAGCCAGCAAGTCACTGGGTGGAAGGGGGAGGGCTAGCCAGCAAGTCACTGGGTGGAAGGGGGAGGGCTAGCCAGCAAGTCACTGGGTGGAAGGGGCAGGGATAGCCAGCAAGTTACTGGGTAGAAGGGTGGAGGGCTAGCCAGCAAGTCACTGGGTAGAAGGGTGAAGGACTAGCCAGCAGTGTTATGCTAACAGCTATTATCACTGTTTTAATTGAAGATTAGCAAAAGGATTTAGCCTGGGAGTCTACAGAGAGGGAGACAGACAGCAGGTGATTGGGTTCTGTGCTCATGGGTCTATATATGTGTGTGTGTGTGTGTGTGTATGTGTGATTATTAGTGTGTGTGTTTGATTGTGTATGACTTTGAGCTAGTGTCTGTCTACAGAAGTGTGAGAATCAGGAACACTCTCTCTCTGTCTCTGTCTCTGTCTCTGTCTCTGTCTCTGTCTCTGTCTCTGTCTCTGTCTCTGTCTCTGTCTCTGTCTCTGTCTCTGTCTGTCTCTCTCTCTCTCTCTCTCTCTCTCTCTCTCTCTCTCTCTCTCTCTCTCTCCACCAGCTCAGACATGATAAATAGAATGAAATGACGAAGCATTCCAATTATGGTGGAAAATGACTTTGCCCTTCCACAAAGTCACGGAGACTATTACAGAAACTATTATTTCTGTTGATTCCTGTGACAGCGTATGGACTGGGTCTGGGTGAAAAACAAGGACTTTATGTTTAGGGTGAAAATAGTGCTGTATGAAACATGGGAAGGCAAGGAGGAGAGGCAGGCAGGAAGCAATGGGGTTAGAGGCAGGCAGGGAGGAAGCAGTGAGAAGAGGCAGGCAGGCAGGGAGGGAGGGAGGAGAGGCAAGCAGGAAGCAATGGGGTTAGAGGCAGGCAGGGAGGAAGCAGTGAGAAGACGCAGGCAGGCAGGCAGGCAGGGAGGAGAGGCAGGCGGGAAGCAATGGGGTTAGAGGCAGGCAGGGAGGAGAAGCAGGCATTAGGGTAGAAGAGGCAGGCAGGAAGCAGTGGGGTTAGAGGTAGGCCGGGAGGGAGCAGTTTGGAGAGGAAGAGAATCTTCAGGAGGGAAATGGGAATGTCCCTTTATCTCGTCATTCTGCTGTCTCTATAGCCTTCACTTTTCTCCCTCCCTCCCTCCCTCCCTCCCTCCCTCCCTCCCTCCCTCCCTCCCTCCCTCCCTCCCTCCCTCCCTCCCTCCCTCCCTCCCTCCCCTCCCTCCCTCCCTCCCTCCCTCCCTCCCCCTCCCAAGTTTCTCCTTCCTTTCTGTTTCTTTCTGTTTCTTTGTGACTTTTGTGATTTTTTAAATATTTAAAGATGATTGGAAATGGTCCAGCTGACAAACCATTACAGCTGTGGAGGGAAGGAGGAAACCTCTCTTTGTTCAGTGTACAACTCCAGTACACCTCAGGCTTAGGCTACTGTACTCTCTATGACCTTGAAGTTCAACCTTCATACAGCTATAACCTCCAAATGACATCCTTACAGCACCTCCATCATCCATTCCCTCTGAACAGGCCCACTTCATGTGCCGGGTCTCACCTCATTTACAATTCCTTCCTTCCCATCTCTCATTAATGCATTTTCCATTTACAACTGACTCCCCTTGCTTACATTGATACATTTGAAGTGTTATAACTAACTTACTCACTCTAATACGGCATATTCATTTTTTTCAGAATATTCCTCAATACTGCTGTAATAGACAATCATTCAGTTTATATATTATTTTTCAGTCTTTTCCTAATTACTTTTTTCTAGGGGAATGTATGAGAAGCAAAAAAAAAATTTTCCTCCCTTGCTGCATCACTATCTCTAACCTTGGCTCTCTCTAGACGTTAACATCCTTAGAGACCATGACCCGGTTTTCAACTTTCAACTCTCCCTGACTCTTCTGTTCTGTGTGCACAGACATTCTCCATCTATCAGACCACAGGAAAATACACACAACTCATCTGTCCTTCCCTCCAACCTTCTCCCTCCAGCCCTCCCTCATGACTGATCTTCCAGGACATTTTCCCATCCACAAAGCAGTCCCTCCCACGGATAGAGACAAGCTATGGCTGTTCCTTCCCGCTACTCCTACTGGATCTATCTGACTCACACATCTCCTGACCTGGAGCATCTTTAACGTAGCATGAAATACATCTCCATAGTGAGTAATATTGTAATTAGTTGTGTATAGTGCATACTGTATATTCAGTGCTCTGTCTACCCCATTCCACTCCATAATGCTAACTCTTATGAAAACATGTCTGAACCAAGCACTGAATGACTGTTTAGTTCTCTACAAAACCTTAAGTATTTATCTGTCCTTATTGTTGTCTTTTTCTCTATCCCTATCCTCCCCTCTCACATAATCCCACTCTTTCTCTTCTTACGTATCTCAGTCCCATGCTCCGACTCAGAGAGCAATGCCTCTCCTCTCCTCTCCTCTCCTCTCCTCTCCTCTCCTCTCCTCTCCTCTCCTCTCTCTCTCCTCTCCTCTCCTCTCCTCTCCTCTCCTCTCCTCTCCTCTCCTCTCCTCTCCTCTCCTCTCCTCTCCTCTCCTCTCCTCTCCTCTCCTCTCCTCTCCTCTCCTCTCATCTCATCATTAGTGGGACTCACAACACCTCCACTGCTCTCTTGACTGAATCATCACTTTGGCTCTGCTCCAGCATGAATGAGCCCACTTTGGCCTCGACCCAGTAGGGACGACCCTGGCTTGGCTTCAGTCCAATCATGATGGAGAGAGCTCTGCATCTCTGAGGTCAGTTAAAGGTTGCCGCTCAATATTCACATTTCCTTTTGCCTCAGGCAGGTCATGTGGTTGGTTTCCTGAGTGTGTGTATTTGTGTGTGTGTGTTTCTGTGTGTGAGAAAGAGATAGAATAAGAGAGAGAGCGAGAGAGAAAAAAGCGAGACCGAAATGAGATTATTTATACTGTACAAAAATAGAAACGCAACATGCCACAATTTCAATGGTTTTACTGAGTTAAAGTTTATATAAGGAAATCAGTCAAGTGAAATAAATTCATTAGGCCCTAATCTATGGATTTCACATGACTAAGCAGGGGCACAGCCATGGATGGGCCTGGGAGGGCATAGGACCACTTTGTAGCCAGGCCCAGTCACTTCATAGCCAGACCCAACCACTGGGGAGCCAGGCCCAGACAATCAGAATGAGTTTAGAGTGGCCTTTTACTGTCCACAGCAAAAGATGCAACTGTATAAAGATCATGCTGTTTAATCAGTTTATTGATATGCCACACCTGTCAGGTGGATGGATCATCTTGCCAAATGAGAAATGCTCACTAACAGTGCCAGCCAGTCACTGGGTGACCAAAATCTGAGCGAAATAAGCTTTTTGTGCCGATGGAACATTTCGGGGATCTTTTATTTCAGCTCATGAAGATTGGGACCAACACTTTACATGGTGCATTTATATTTTTGTTCAGTATATATTGCTCTGAAGAAGGGAAACACACTATATATACAAAAGTATGTGGAGACCCCTTCAAATGAGTGGATTTCGCTATTTCAGCCAACCACTGCTGACAGGTGTCTAAAATCAATGTGGCACCGTCATAGGATGCTACCTTTTCAACAAGTCAGTTCATCAAATTTCTGTCCTGCTAGAGCTTCCCAGGTCAACTGTAAGTGTTGTTATTGTGAAGTGGAAACGTCTAGGAGCAACAACAGTTCAGCCGCGAAGTGGTAGGCCACATAAGCTCACAGAATTGGACCGCCGAGTGCTGAAGTGTGTAGCGCGTAAAAATCGTCTGTCCTTGGTTGCAGCACTGGGGCGGCAGGTAGCTTTGCGGGTAGGAATGTTGGGCCAGTAAACAAAAGGTTGTTGAATCGAATCCCTGAGCTGACAATGTAAAAATGTGTCGTTTTGCCCCTGAGCAAGGAAGTTAACCCACGGTTCCCCTGGCACCAATGACGTGTATGTCAATTAAGGCAGTTCCCGCACCTCTCTGATTCAGAGGGGTTAAATGTGGAAAACACATTTCAGTTGAATACAGTCAGTTGTACAACTGACTAGGTATTCCCCTTTCCCTCTCCCTCACTACTGAGTTCTAAACTGCTTCTGGAAGCAATTTCAGCACAAGAACTGTTCATCGGGAGCTAAATGAAATGGAGCCGAGCAGCCGCACACAGGCCTAAGATCACCATGCACCAAGCTTCGCCTGAAGTGGTTTAAAGTTCGCCGCCATTGGAAACTAGCAGTGGAAACACATTCTCTGGAGTGAAGAATCATGCTTCATCCTCTGGCAGTCTGACGGACGAATCTGGGTTTGGTGGATGCCAGGAGAACACTACCTGCCCCAACGCATAGTGCCAACTGTAAAGTTTGGTGGAGGAGGAATAATGGTCTGGGGCTGTTTTTCATGGTTCAGGCCCTTTAGTTCCAGTGAAGGGATATCTTAACACTACAACATACAATGACATTCTAGACGATTCTGTGCTTCCAACTTTGTGGCAACAGTCTGGGGAAGGCCCTTTCCTGTTTCAGCATGACAATACCCCTGTGCACAAAGTGAGATCCATACAGAAATGGTTTGTCGAGATTGGTGTGGAAGAACATGACTGGCCTGCACAAAGCCCTGACCTCAACCCTATCGAACAGCTTTGGGATGAATTGGAATGGCGACTGCAAGCCAGGCCTAATCGCCTAACCTCACTAATGCTCTTGTGGCTCAATGGAAGCAAGTTGCCATAGCAATGTTCCAACATCTAGTGGAAAACCTTCCCAGAAGAGTGGAGGCTGTTATAGCAGCAAAGGGGGACCAACTCCATATTAATGCCCATGATTTTGGAATGAGATGTTCGACAAGCAGGTGTCAACATACACTACATGACCAAAAGTATCTCCAATGTCAATGCTCCAGGATTTTGACCTCCGCACTTCAGTCAACACAGAAAACTACCTGCAACAGAACCATTTTCTCTAACCTCCTCTACCATTTAGTTAGCTGTTTAACTCCTGAGCCATGCTCAATTGAAGGTCAAAAGTCAGTAGCGTGGAAGGATGGCTTGCTCCACCACGGACCTCGGCTATCCCAAGATGCCCTGGAGCCTCAGGTCACGCATGCTAAACCCCTGAGAAACTAGGCTGGAATGTTAATTGACCCAGAATCACAGCGCACACACACACACTGGAGTGGTACATACACACACACACACTGGAGCGGTACACACACACACACACACACACACACACACACACACACACACACACACACACACACACACACACACACACACACACACACACACACACACACACACACACACACACACACACTTCCTCATTCAAAAGGCCTCAAGGCTACTGTCTAGGATGCAAATGACCCTCTAGATACTGCTAGTGGAGCCAGGAGAGGGTTAGATAAGACCAAAGGTTACCGTTTAACCCTATTTGGTGTGCTGAAGGAATGAACAACCCTCTTACGGGATAGTTTGTTCCCCTGTGTTCCATTTCCACACAAACATTCTAATCACTCTCCGTTGTGATGCACGAGAGTGGCTTTCATTTGTTCTGGTAGGGAATATATTGAAATATTTTATTTTACCTTTATTTAACTAGGCAAGTCAGTTAACAACAAATTCTTATTTACAATGATGGCCTACAAGTTATTCCTGGATGTTTTCACTATAATTAGCTTTTTACTGTTTCAAACTATTTTCTGTCCATCACAGTTCAGTGAAGCGGAACCAGTAATATCTCAGGAAAATAAATTGTCTGGGAAGCTCAGTAACTACAGCAGTAGGTTATGTGTGTGCATGTGTGCGTGTGTGCTTGTATGCTAGCATGCGTTCGTGCGTGGGTGTGAAAGATGGTATGCTACTCTTCTCCTCCCTCAGGTCTGTTCCTTGGCCCTTTGAGAAAAGGATGAGTAAAGTTTTGTTTACTCATTACCATTAACAATAGAACTCACACTTCCTCTGATGGGGAATAATCGGACACAGTGAATTGAACTGCCGCTGACTCATACTATTCAAATCCCCAAATGTTAGAGGGGGACAGAGTACAAATAGAGAGGCCAGGGTGGTGCTGGTTGTTGGGTACCAGGAGGATTAGCCTGCTTCCGAGAAATAACTAACTCTCGTCCCAGAATGTAAAACAGAAACCAAAATAACAAATTCTGGTCCCAGAATGTATGATTACAACCCAATTGTGAACTGAATAGAACAGAGAAAGCTGATGGTTATATGGGGGACAGACCGTCAGAGAAGGGGAGGGGCTATGTTGTCAGAGAGAAAACAACTGAACAGTCATCCTGTTCTGTCTTAATCATCCCAACCACAACATTCCATCTCAAAAGCACAGACAGACACAGGGAGAGTCATGCTACTGAATTGCAACCCATCTTCACTCCTCCTCTTCCATTCAAATGTGACCAACTGGGGTTGTAAAGCTACTGCAGCCTCTCTTGATCCCTCTTCTATCCTAACGCAACCTTTCCATCCACCCCCTCTATTCTAACCTCCCCCCTTCCCCTTCCACCCCCACCAGTCCACCGTCTCTGGAGTAACCTCAGCTACATGTTTAGGAAACAGGGCCTGGGGGCTCAATGAGGATGTCCAGTCTACAGTCAAGCACCCGAACTAACTCAACCAGGTGTGGCTATGGTCTGCTGATTAATCTCTATAGAACAGACACAACAGACTGACAGGCTATATAAGGCTGTATACAGTATAATCAAGGGCCCGGCTTCCTCAGCTCCTGGTATAGTCATTCATAAAACTGTTTGGGATCTGTAGGGTGTGAGGAAGGAGATAAAGGATTTGTTGAAATATATCCTCTCCTTTGCATTGAGTAACAGACAAGACAGGAATGCCTTCTATCTTCTCTGATTCTACTACTACTTGGTGGAGACCAGAGGTACCTCACCCAAGTGTATCCGCTCCACATGACACCCACTGAGACACACTGTCATCTGCTTGTCCTCTGGGTGTCCAGACCTCCCTACTTCTCTCCAACACAGGGGGGTCAGAGATGAAGGATTTCAGCCCTACACAGGGTGGTAAATCTGGAGGATACCATGTACCACATGTACCATGACCCCCAGCCTTACCACACCAGTTACCCCAGTCAAAGAAAAAGGGAGATAAAGACAGGGGGTTCCATTTAGAGCCTGGACCCCCTTACATGTGTACTCAGAGTGAGAAGAAGTTCAAAGGGTGGGGGTGTGAGGGAGGTTGTGAATACTGTGAAATTAAAGGGGGGGTATGAGAAAGCCTGTGAATACTGTTATAGTAAAGGGTGGGGGTGTGAGAGAGGTTGTGAATACTGTGATATTGAAGGGTGGGGGTGTGAGAGAGGTTGTGAATACTGTGATATTAAAAGGAGGTGGTGTGAGGGAGATGGAATACTGTGATATTAATGAGAGGGGTGTGAGGGAGGTTGGAATACTGTGATATTGAAGTGTGGGGGTGTGAGAGAGGTTGTGAATACTGTGATATTAAAGGGAGGTGGTGTGAGAGAGGTTGTGAATACTGTGATATTGAAGGGTGGGGGTGTGAGCGAGGTTGTGAATACTGTGATATTAAAAAGAAGGGGGTGTGAGGGAGGTTGGAATACTGTGATATTAAAGGGAGGTGGTGTGAGAGAGGTTGTGAATACTGTGATATTAAAGAGAGGGGGTGTGACAGAGGTTGTGAATACTGTGATATTGAAGGGTGGGGGTGTGAGGGAGGTTGTGAATACTGTGATATTAAAGGGAGGTGGTGTGAGGGAGGTTGTGAATACTGTGATATTAAAAATAAATGGGTGTGAGGGAGGTTGGAATACTGTGATATTAATGAGAGGGGTGTGAGGGAGGTTGGAATACTGTGATATTAATGAGAGGGGTGTGAGGGAGGTTGGAATACTGTGATATTAATGAGAGGGGTGTGAGGGAGGTTGTGAATATTGTGCTATTAAAGGGAGGGGGTTAGAGAGATTGTGAATACTGTGATATAAAATGTAAGGGGTATGAGAGAGGTTTTGAATATTATGATATAAAAGGGAGGGGTTGTTGTTGTGAATACTGTGACATTAAAGGGATGGGGGTTAAGGTTGTGATATAAAAGGGCCTCATTCTTACTCACGCATAATGCTTATCATTTATTAGCAGTGTCCCGTGGTTAAAATATGGTATGGACGGGCCTTGTTGTTCAGAAAGGTCTGGATATAGATGAACACAGTACAGTATAGTGGTTTAGGCTTGTAGCAGTTGAATAACTAATCACTGAAGATTTGCTGTTGTGTTTTCTTTGCCCGAAGAAAAACTTACTTGAGGGTCCAAACTTTTCATCCATTTTCGACAAAGAAAGCACTTTGGGAATTTTCCAGTGTATGGTTTTCGAAAATACCTGCGGACTGAAATAAACTTGTCCAGTGCTCAGGCAGTGTGGTTCTGTTCAGTTCTGTATGTGTTGAATAATACATTAACATACTGTGTGTCTCTGAGCCCTGATAGGAGCAGAGAGGGAGTAGTGAGCAGAGCATTAACATTTGAAAAGCTTTCTCTCTCATTCTCTTTCTCTGTGAGTCTGATAGATGACCCCTGACCTGTGTGTGTCAGCATCATTAATATGAATAATGAGAGAGACATTAGGAGAGAGAGACAGAGAGAAGGAGGGAGGGAGAGAGAGATGGAGATGGTGAATGAGAGACCAACAGAGAGAGAGATGGATGGATGGTCTGTGGGCGACTGATCTAGGTCAGGTCAGGACAGACCAGTAAAAGAGGACAATGTGATTCTTTTTTGCTGTTTATATCAGGGGTGTCAAACTCATTTTGCACCGGAGGCCGCATTCGGTCTTCAACGAAGTCAGGAGTGCCACATCTCAAAACGGATTATATTTCCTCCCCCGTCACACCTGTCCTTTTCAGCCAGGTCACCCTTAATGCAAGTCAGTATTCCACATCCATCCATGTCTAAGGATGTTGGGAGATGTAATTGAAACCAGCCACTAGGGGCAACAGTGAGCGCTTTTACCTTCAAGTAGGTTTTGGTTTTTCTAGGGCAGGGGATCGTCATTTTGTCTTGGCCCACAACCCCATTTCTCACGACTCCAACCATGTGAATAAAAAATGTAATTAATAGCCAATATTTACTTTTTTATTTGGGGCTATGGCAGTCAATTGAAAAACATTCTACCAGTATTTCTGATTGTCTTCTGAACTCACCATCACATACATTTAATGTGGTGCTATGACAGTCAATTACAAATGAATCTGACATAATTTATCTTATCTCATCACCTATAATGAGATGGGTGTGATAGGTGTGGTTGATGCATGTCGTGTCAGAGATTCTCAAAGCCAGGAGGTGGGTTTGACAGTGCCCTCCTCACCTCTGCTGTCACATCCAACTTGGATTAATATTTGGTTTTAATGCAGAGAGAGCACTGAATCCAACTTCATACAGATCAGAGCTGGCGAAGGATACCATGAGTTTTATGGTGCTTTCAAGACAACTGGGAACTCAGAAAAATACTAGGTCAAATCATGAGGTCGTCTTCTGGTCGGAAAGTCAAAGAACAAATTCTAATCAATTAAAAAATGAGACAGTACAGCTAACTAGCATATTTACATCATGATTCGCTATGTTGTCATTTCCCGATGTCAATCATTTAGTCTTCTCTTGTTACTAGGAGTCACTGGCTTACTTGCTTACAATGTGTGATGAGTTGTGTTGTTGCAGAAAATAAATAGGCCTATATACAGTATTGTGCATTTTGGCTACAAAGACAGTTGGTATGCTATGAATTCTGAAAGCCATTTTTTTAGGGGTTTGGGGGGTGCCCAAAGCGCTGTGCACAGCGCGGCTATTCATGCACCTTGGTTGGAATGCGAGGTAGCTAGTCGGGACAGTGTTCTTTTTATCAAAGCATGGTGATAGAGATACATTGTGTTGTGTGTTGTGTGTAGGCTGAATCAGAGCTGCAAAACGTGTTGTGTCTTTCTGACGCTTTAACAGCTGGTTACAGTTAGCCTACGCTGCAACTATGGCATCCAGTCTGTCATATGGGAGATTATCCCTCTTCCCCATTCTGACTAGAAGAGGTGCCAGACCTGATTCAGACCCAGATGCTTAGCCAGGGGTATCAGATGATATGTCTGAAATGGCACCCTATTCCCCATATAGCACACTACTTTTGACCAGAGCCGTGTTTGACCTAGTCAAAGATTGTGCACTATATAGGGAATAGGATGCAGTTTCACCCTAGAGCTCTGCTAATCCAGGGGTATCAGATAATATCGAGGTCACATCTGTGTCTGAGTGGAGTTCACCCCTGATCTGCTTCAGTCCAGGACATACCTTTCATCCATCCCCCCAATCTGGTTTGGGTTTCCTCACTCACAGAAAGAAGAAACTCATATAAAAACAGTTTGTTATACCAAACCAGGTTTCCATCCAACCTGTTCATGTAAGTAAAATACATGTTGGATAAAAAAGGTCATGACAGTCATGATGGTAATCTTTCAAATTGTCGACAAAGCTAAATACACTACACAAGGTGATCCTTTTTGTGTCTGTAAAATTAATGATGAAAGAAATATTGATGTAAAACCATCATATCGAAGTAAACTTGTAGTCACATGGTGACATGTTGTGTGGTTCTCTCACAATGCAATTTATTGGGCTACAGATTAAATCAATTATGATGAACTTCACAGGATGGTGAAAGTGGAAGATGATGAGCTTGATGCTCCTTTCCAATAAATATTGAGGGTCTGAAAAATATTCATGGCATTTTAAAGGAAACTACAGCGGGGCAAAAAAGTATTTAGTCAGCCACCAATTGTGCAAGTTCTCCCACTTAAAAAGATGAGAGAGGCCTGTAATTTTCATCATAGGTACACTTCAACTATGACAGACAAAATGAGAAGAAAAAAAATCCAGAAAATCACATTGTAGGATTTTTAATTAATTAATTAGCAAATTATGGTGGAAAATAAGTATTTGGTCAATAACAAATGTTTATCTCAATACTTTGTTATATACCCTTTGTTGGCAATGACAGAGGTCAAACGTTTTCTGTAAGTCTTCAGAAGGTTTTCACACACTGTTGCTGGCATTTTGGTCCATTCCTCCATGCAGATCTCCTCTAGAGCAGTGATGTTTTGGGGCTGTTGCTGGGCAACACGGACTTTCAACTCCCTCCATAGATTTTCTATGGGGTTGAGATCTGGAGACTGGCTAGGCCACTCCAGGACCTTGAAATGCTTCTTACGAAGCCACTCCTTCGTTGCCCGGGTGGTGTGTTTGGGATCATTGTCATGCTGAAAGACCCAGCCATGTTTCATCTTCAATGCCCTTGCTGATGGAAGGAGGTTTTCACTCAAAATCTCACGATACATGGCCCCATTCATTCTTTCCTTTACACGGATCAGTCGTCCTGGTCCCTTTGCAGAAAAACAGCCCCAAAGCATGATGTTTCCACCCCCATGCTTCACAGTAGGTATGGTGTTCTTTGGATGCAACTCAGCATTCTTTGTCCTCCAAACACGACGAGTTGAGTTTTTACCAAAAAGTTATATTTTGGTTTCATCTGATCATATGACATTCTCCCAATCTTCTTCTGGAGCATCCAAATGGTCTCTAGCAAACTTCAGACGGGCCTGGACACGTACTGGCTTAAGCAGCAGGACACGTCTGGCACTGCAGGATTTGAGTCCCTGGCGGCGTAGTGTGTTACTGATGGTAGGCTTTGTTACTTTGGTCCCAGCTCTCTGTAGGTCATTCACTGGGTCCCCCCGTGTGGTTCTGGGATTTTTGCTCACTGTTCTTGTGATCATTTTGACCCCACGGGGTGAGATCTTTCGTGGAGCCCCAGATCGAGGGAGATTATCAGTGGTCTTGTATGTCTTCCATTTCCTAATAATTGCTCCCACAGTTGATTTCTTCAAACCAAGATGTTTACCTAATGCAGATTCAGTCTTCCCAGCCTGGTGCAGGTCTACAATTTTGTTTCTGGTGTCCTTTGACAGCTCTTTGGTCTTAGCCATAGTGGAGTTTGGAGTGTGACTGTTTGAGGTTGTGGACAGGTGTCTTTTATACTGATAACAAGTTCAAACAGGTGCCATTAATACAGGTAACGAGTGGAGGACAGAGGAGCCTCTTAAAGAAGAAGTTACAGGTCTATGAGAGCCAGAAATGTTGCTTGTTTGTAGGTGACCAAATACTTATTTTCCACCATAATTTGCAAATAAATTCATTAAAAAATCCTACAATGTAATTTTCTGGATTTTTTTCCCTCATTTTGTCTGTCATAGTTGGAGTGTACTTATGATGAAAATTACAGGCCTCTCTCATCTTTTTAAGTGGGAGAACTTGCACAATTGGTGGCTGACTAAATACTTTTTTGCCTCACTGTATGTCACAATTTTATGAGAAATAAAATTAATCTTAGTTTTTTTTACATCATACATTTTTAGAGGCCTGTCTTTCTATCTCAATCCTATACACTGTTGTTCTCAATCACTGTTTTATATTTCAGAGGGATTGTGACAAAATGGGCTTCTCATGAAACCCGGGAAAAATATTTCCGCCGCTGAAGCTACGTTTCCATACAACTGGCGCCCACTCTGGTATTGGCATCATGTTGGCTATACCCACACTGTATCTGCCAGTTGTTGGCTATACCCACACTGTATCTGCCAGTTGTTGTCTATACCCACACTGTATCTGCCAGTTGTTGTCTATACTCGCACTAACTGCCAGTTGTTGTCTATACCTACACTGTATCTGCCAGTTGTTGTCTATACTCGCACTAACTGCCAGTTGTTGGCTATACCCACACTGTATCTGCCAGTTGTTGTCTATACCCACACTGTATCTGCCAGTTGTTGTCTATACTCACACTATCTGCCAGTTGTTGTCTATACCAACACTGTATCTGCCAGTTGTTGTCTATACTCGCACTATCTGCCAGTTGTTGTCTATACCCACACTGTATCTGCCAGTTGTTGGCTATACTCGCACTAACTGCCAGTTGTTGGCTATACTCGCACTATCTGCCAGTTGTTGGCTATACTCGCACTATCTGCCAGTTGTTGGCTATACTCACACTATCTGCCAGTTGTTGTCTATACTCGCACTATCTGCCAGTTGTTGGCTATACCCACACGGTATCTGCCAGTTGTTGTCTATACTCACACTAACTGCCAGTTGTTGGCTAAACTCGCACTATCTGCCAGTTGTTGGCTATACGGCACTGTATCTGCAAGTTGTTGGCTATACCTGCACTGTATCTGCAAGTTGTTGGCTATACCTGCACTGTATCTGCAAGTTGTTGGCTATACCTGCACTGTATCTACCAGTTGTTGGCTATACCTGCACTGTATCTGCCAGTTGTTGGCTATACCTGCAGTGTATCTGCCAGTTGTTGGCTATACGGAACTGTATCTACCAGTTGTTGGCTATACCTGCACTGTATCTGCCAGTTGTTGCCTATACGGCACTGTATCTGCCAGTTGTTGGCTATACCTGCAGTGTATCTGCCAGTTGTTGGCTATACGGAACTGTATCTGCCAGTTGTTGGCCATACCTGCACTGTATCTGCCAGTTGTTGGCTATACCTGCACTGTATCTACCAGTTGTTGGCTATACCTGCAGTGTATCTGCCAGTTGTTGGCTATACCTGCACTGTATCTGCCAGTTGTTGGCTATACCTGCACTGTATCTGCAAGTTGTTGGCCCTACGGCACTGTATCTGCCAGTTGTTGGCTATACCTGCACTGTATCTGCCAGTTGTTGGCTGTACCTGCACTGTATCTGCCAGTTGTTGGCTATACCTGCACTGTATCTGCCAGTTGTTGGCTATACCTGCACTGTATCTGCCAGTTGTTGGCTATACCTGCACTGTATCTGCCAGTTGTTGGCTATACCTGCACTGTATCTGCCAGTTGTTGGCTATACCTGCACTGTATCTGCCAGTTGTTGGCTATACCTGCACTGTATCTGCCAGTTGTTGGCTATACCTGCACTGTATCTGCCAGTTGTTGGCTATACCTGCACTGTATCTGCCAGTTGTTGGCTATACCTGCACTGTATCTGCCAGTTGTTGGCCAGAGTAGGCACACTTGCTATATAACGCACATTTTTGTTGTTGTGAGAAAACTATCAGTTGATTTGAAAATGTGATGGAAATGTTTTATTCGGTACATGGGAATTTAACTGCAAAAGGCATTTTGTATGTGTACTACATCATTACGCACAGCCTTTTATCCACAGCAAGTACATTTGATGAAAACACATCTCTGGTGGTAGAATGTGCATATTGTTTTCATGCAGATTTGATCATAATTGCATGAAAATCTGCCGGCAGTTGTATGGAAACCTAGCTTCAGCAGCAGAAATGTTTTCACTGGGTTTTATGAGAAGCCCATTTTGTCACAATCCCTCTGAAATATTAAACAGTGATTGAGAACAACAGTGAATAGGATTGAGATAGAAAGAAAGACAGCCCTCTAAAAATGTATGATGTTGTAAAAAACCACGATGAATTTTATTTCTCATAAAATTGTGGCATGGTTTCTTTTAAAAAGCCATAAATATTTGTCATGGTCGTCAATCAATTTCCCAAAAACAGAAGAGCTAGAGGAGAGGTGTAGCTGTGTTTCTGTCACCTCACCCCATCTATGAGATTCTCGTATCCCATGATGCTTGTGTGAATGTGATGTTACACTCTTTGTCTTGTATCTTGCAGGCTCTTGCTGTTAAAGTGTATCCAAGGACTTCTATCATGGCCAAAAGATCATTGTTAAAGGACATTACTAACTCTTCCTCACTCCTGTGGGAGACAATTTAACATCAACGCTTTGTCTTTTAGCTCCATATTTCAACATTTGCACTTTTTCTTAAACCTCCTTACATCTTTGATGTCTCTGTCATGTGCCAGGCTGACTGAATATTGTCTTCAGTGTCTTCTCCCAAAACCCAGAAATCAAATCAAAAGTTTGACAGTAGCCGTAGGAAGAAAGGAATGACTGATGCCTCCTAGCTCTTAGAAACGAATGTATCAGAGCAAGCTGAAGAATGTGGTCACATTATTCTCCAAATAACATCCCTTGCTTGGACTGCCAGCAGTCATGGACGCACAACGACAGAGACAGAGGGAGGATGTCGAAAGAAAGAGGGAAAGAGAGGGATAAAGAAAGAAGAGCAAAAGACAGAGACTGGAGGGAGAATGACAATAAAAGAACGAGGGATGGGGGGGAAAAGCAGATTGTCCTAGAATTCTTGGGTTGAGAGACAGACAGACAGAGACATCCTTTTGTGTTCCAGAAGTCCTCACAAGGATTGTAAAAACAAGGAACATTTGACAAGTGGGGACATTTTACCAGTCTCCAAAAGGAAACATTATATGTTAGGCAGAGACAGAGGCAGTGACTAAGGAAGAGACCGAGGCAGAGACAAAGACAAAATGACCAAAATTTTTGCAAATTTAATCAGTTTTGTACATTGATTCAACATCATCACATAGATTTTTTTGGTTGAAATTATGTGGAAACAGCGTTGATTTAACACGTTTTTGCACAGTGGGTATTAGACGGACTGCATTATTAGACAGACTGGACTGGTTTCCTGAGTGATGTAAGCCCTATACCAGACCGTATTAAACAGACTGGACTGGTTTCCTGAGTGATGTAAGCACTATACCAGACAGTACTAGACAGACTGGACTGGTTTCCTGAGTGATGTAAGCCCTATACCAGACAGTACTAGACAGACTGGACTGGTTCCCTGAGTGATGTAAGCCCTATACCAGACAGTACTAGACAGACTGGACTGGTTTCCTGAGTGATATAAGCCCTATACCAGACAGTACTAGACAGACTGGACTGGTTTCCTGGGAGATGTAAGCCCTATACCAGACACTATTAGACAGACTGGACTGGTTTCCTGAGTGATGTAAGCCCTATACCAGACAGTACTAGACAGACTGGACTGGTTTCCTGGGAGATGTAAGCTCTATACCAGACAGTATTAGACAGACTGGACTGGTTTCCTGAGTGATGTAAGCCCTATACCAGACAGTACTAGACAGACTGGACTGGTTTCCTGAGTGATGTAAGCCCTATACCAGACAGTATTAGACAGACTGGACTGGTTTCCTGAGTGATGTAAGCCCTATACCAGACAGTATTAGACAGACTGGACTGGTTTCCTGAGTGATGTAAGCCCTATACCAGACAGTATTAGACAGACTGGACTGGTTTCCTGATCGATCCAAGATATTAGACAGACTGGACTGGTTTCCTGAGTGATGCCCTATACCAGACAGTATTAGACAGACTGGACTGGTTTCCTGAGTGATGTAAGCCCTATACCAGACAGTATTAGACTGATGGCGTAGCAGTCCGTCCTGTCTCGTCGTGTCCTTGTATATATCGTCTATTTTTCGTTTTTTACATATTTTTCTTCAGAAACATTTTGCTAAACCTAAGCTTCCAAATACTTCCAAATACTCTCCTGCAACCCGCCTCACCCAATGTAGCTATTTTTCCTAAAGTATTTATATTTACTTCGAACCGGAACCCCTCAACTGAAGCTAGCCAGCTAACCACCAGCTATGCTAGCGGTCTTCAGCTAACCGGTCATCAGCTAAGCTAACCTTTAGCTCGGAAAGCTCTCGCCAGCTCGAACAACGCGATTCTAACCAGAGCATAACGGACCTATTTAATTTTCATCCCCGGATTCATCCCTGGATTCCCACCGCAAACGGAACATTTCAGCTGGGTCTTCACAACTAGCTATCTAGCTAAACCGCAACCCCGGATGATTACTCCTGGCTAGCGCTTCCACCCACTTAGCGTGAAGCTAGCCCGGCCAGCGCACCTGTACTACCACCGTAGCATACTCCTGGGCTACAATACCCGGGCCCACGACCGGTCTATCGATGTCACCGCATGAAGAGGAATAAACAGACTCACCCCATCGCGACGTCCCCTAAAGGCCAACTCTCTAGCCCTCGCTATCTCCCTGCTTGCTAAACTCGGCCTGCTAACTGCTAGCTTGTCTAGCCCCGGTCCGCTAACTGCTACCTTGTTTAGCCCGGGCCTACGAACTGTTAGCTTGTTAGCACAGGCCTGCTAACTGCTAGCTTGTCTAGCCCGGGCCTACGAACTGTTAGCTTGTTAGCACAGGCCTGCTAACCGTCTGAATCGCCGCGTCCCAAACACTCACCGGACCCATATTTACTTCCTATCTCTTCTTGATTTTTAATCTGTTTATACCTTTCCGGAAACCTGCCTCACCCAATGTGATACGGAATCGCTATTATTTTTAAAACACACTCAAGAACCTCCAGAAGCTAACCAGCTAACTAGCTACAAGCTATTTAGTCATTGTTAACTTTTTTTTCAACCTGGATAACACTCGCCAGTCCAGCTTCCCTGCCCCATCCACCGCTGCCCCCTGGACACTGATCTCTTGGCTACATAGCTGATGCACTCTGGACTGTCCATTAATCACGGTACTCCATTCTGCTTGTTTATGTTTTATCTGTCGGCCCCGTTGCCTAGTCAACGCCATTTTACCTGCTGTTGTTGTGCTAGCTGATTAGCTGTTGTCTCACCTACTGTTTAAGCTAGCTTTCCCAATTCAACACCTGTGATTACTGTATGCCTCGCTGTATGTCTCTCTCTAATGTCAATATGCCTTGTATACTGTTGCTCAGGTTAGTTATCATTGTTCTAGTTCACAATGGAGCCCCTAGTTCTACTCTTCATACCCCTGATAACTCCTTTGTCCCACCTCCCACACATGCGGTGACCTCACCCATTACAACCAGCATGTCCAGAGACACAACCTCTCTCATCATCACCCAGTGCCTGGGCTTACCCCGCTGTACCCGCACCCCACCATACCCCTGTCTGCGCATTATGCCCTGAATATATTCTACCATGCCCAGAAACCTGCTCCTCTTATTCTCTGTCCCCAACGCTCTAGGCGACCAGTTTTGATAGCCTTTAGCCGCACCCTCATACTACTCCTTCTCTGTTCCGCGGGTGATGTGGAGGTAAACCCAGGCCCTGCATGTCCCCAGGCACCCTCATTTGTTGACTTCTGTGATCGAAAAAGCCTTGGTCTCATGCATGTCAACATCAGAAGCCTCCTCCCTAAGTTTGTTTTACTCACTGCTCTAGCACACTCTGCTAACCCTGATGTCCTTGCTGTGTCTGAATCCTGGCTCAGGAAGGCCACCAAAAATTCAGAGATTTCCATACCCAACTATAACATCTTCCGTCAAGATAGAACTGCTAAAGGGGGAGGAGTTGCAGTCTACTGCAGAGATAGCCTGCAAAGTAATGTCATACTTTCCAGGTCCATACCCAAACAGTTCGAACTACTCATTTTGAAAATTACTCTCTCCAGAAATAAGTCTCTCACTGTTGCCGCCTGCTACCGACCCCCTCAGCTCCCAGCTGTGCCCTGGACACCATTTGTGAATTGATCGCCCCCATCTAGCCTCAGAGTTTGTTCTGTTAGGTGACCTAAACTGGGATATGCTTAACACCCCACCAGTCCTACAATCTAAGGTAGATGCCCTCAATCTCACACAAATCATCAAGGAACCCACCAGGTACAACCCTAACTCTGTAAA
>NC_056448.1:33408841-33423841 GCF_018296145.1 Oncorhynchus tshawytscha
CTCATACTACTCCTTCTCTGTTCCGCGGGTGATGTGGAGGTAAACCCAGGCCCTGCATGTCCCCAGGCACCCTCATTTGTTGACTTCTGTGATCGAAAAAGCCTTGGTCTCATGCATGTCAACATCAGAAGCCTCCTCCCTAAGTTTGTTTTACTCACTGCTCTAGCACACTCTGCTAACCCTGATGTCCTTGCTGTGTCTGAATCCTGGCTCAGGAAGGCCACCAAAAAATTCAGAGATTTCCATACCCAACTATAACATCTTCCGTCAAGATAGAACTGCTAAAGGGGGAGGAGTTGCAGTCTACTGCAGAGATAGCCTGCAAAGTAATGTCATACTTTCCAGGTCCATACCCAAACAGTTCGAACTACTCATTTTGAAAATTACTCTCTCCAGAAATAAGTCTCTCACTGTTGCCGCCTGCTACCGACCCCCTCAGCTCCCAGCTGTGCCCTGGACACCATTTGTGAATTGATCGCCCCCATCTAGCCTCAGAGTTTGTTCTGTTAGGTGACCTAAACTGGGATATGCTTAACACCCCGCCAGTCCTACAATCTAAGGTAGATGCCCTCAATCTCACACAAATCATCAAGGAACCCACCAGGTACAACCCTAACTCTGTAAACAAGGGCACCCTCATAGACGTCATCCTGACCAACTGGCCCTCCAAATACACCTCCGCTGTCTTCAACCAGGATCTCAGCGATCACTGCCTCATTGCCTGTATCCGCTACGGAGCCGCAGTCAAACGACCACCCTTCATCACTGTCAAACGCTCCCTAAAACACTTCTGTGAGCAGGCCTTTCTAATCGACCTGGCCCGGGTATCCTGGAAGGACATTGACCTCATCCCGTCAGTTGAGGATGCCTGGTCATTCTTTAAAAGTAACTTCCTTACCATTTTAGATAAGCATGCTCCGTTCAAAAAATGCAGAACTAAGAACAGATACAGTCCTTGGTTCACCCCAGACCTGACTGCCCTCGACCAGCACAAAAACATCCTGTGGCGGACTGCAATAGCATCGAATAGTCCCCGGGATATGCAACTGTTCAGGGAAGTCCGGAACCAATACACGCAGTCAGTCAGGAAAGCTAAGGCCAGCTTCTTCAGGCAGAAGTTTGCATCCTATAGCTCCAACTCCAAAAAGTTCTGGGACACTGTGAAGTCCATGGAGAACAAGAGCACCTCCTCCCAGCTGCCCACTGCACTGAGGCTAGGTAACACGGTCACCACCGATAAATCCATGATTATCGAAAACTTCAATAAGCATTTCTCAACGGCTGGCCATGCCTTCCGCCTGGCTACTCCAACCTCGGCCAACAGCTCTGCCCCCGGCAGCTCCTCGCCCAAGCCTCTCCAGGTTCTCCTTTACCCAAATCCAGATAGCAGATGTTCTGAAAGAGCTGCAAAACCTGGACCCGTACAAATCAGCTGGGCTTGACAATCTGGACCCCTATTTCTGAAACTTTCCGCCGCCATTGTCGCAACCCCTATTACCAGCCTGTTCAACCTCTCTTTCATATCGTCTGAGATCCCCAAGGATTGGAAAGCTGCCGCAGTCATCCCCCTCTTCAAAGGGGGAGACACCCTGGACCCAAACTGTTACAGACCTATATCCATCCTGCCCTGCCTATCTAAGGTCTTCGAAAGCCAAGTCAACAAACAGGTCACTGACCATCTCGAATCCCACCGTACCTTCTCCGCTGTGCAATCTGGTTTCCGAGCCGGTCACGGGTGCACCTCAGCAACACTCAAGGTACTAAACGATATCATAACCGCCATCGATAAAAGACAGTACTGTGCAGCCGTCTTCATTGACCTTGCCAAGGCTTTCGACTCTGTCAATCACCATATTCTTATCGGCAGACTCAGTAGCCTCGGTTTTTCGGATGACTGCCTTGCCTGGTTCACCAATTACTTTGCAGACAGAGTTCAGTGTGTCAAATCGGAGGGCATGCTGTCCGGTCCTCTGGCAGTCTCTATGGGGGTGCCACAGGGTTCAATTCTCGGGCCGACTCTTTTCTCTGTATATATCAATGATGTTGCTCTTGCTGCGGGCGATTCCCTGATCCACCTCTACGCAGATGACACCATTCTATATACTTTCGGCCCGTCATTGGACACTGTGCTATCTAACCTCCAAACAAGCTTCAATGCCATACAACACTCCTTCCGTGGCCTCCAACTGCTCTTAAACGCTAGTAAAACCAAATGCATGCTTTTCAACCGATCGCTGCCTGCACCCGCATGCCCGACTAGCATCACCACCCTGGATGGTTCCGACCTTGAATATGTGGACATCTATAAGTACCTAGGTGTCTGGCTAGACTGCAAACTCTCCTTCCAGACTCATATCAAACATCTCCAATCGAAAATCAAATCAAGAGTCGGCTTTCTATTCCGCAACAAAGCCTCCTTCACTCACGCCGCCAAGCTTACCCTAGGAAAAACTGACTATCCTTCCGATCCTCGACTTCTGCGATGTCATCTACTAAATGGCTTCCAACACTCTACTCAGCAAACTGGATGCAGTCTATCACAGTGCCATCCGTTTTGTCACTAAAGCACCTTATACCACCCACCACTGCGACCTGTATGCTCTGGTCGGCTGGCCCTCGTTACATATTCGTCGCCAGACCCACTGGCTCCAGGTCATCTACAAGTCCATGCTAGGTAAAGCTCCGCCTTATCTCAGCTCACTGGTCACGATGGCAACACCCATCCGTAGCACGCGCTCCAGCAGGTGTATCTCACTGATCATCCCTAAAGCCAACACCTCATTTGGCCGCCTTTCGTTCCAGTACTCTGCTGCCTGTGACTGGAACGAATTGCAAAAATCGCTGAAGTTGGAGACTTTTATCTCCCTCACCAACTTCAAACATCAGCTATCTGAGCAGCTAACCGATCGCTGCTGCTGTACATAGTCTATTGGTAAATAGCCCACCCATTTTCACCTACCTCATCCCCATACTGTTTTTATTTATTTACTTGCTCTTTTGCACACCAATATCTCTACCTGTACGTGACCAATTGATCATTTATCCCTCCAGTGTTAATCTGCAAAATTGTAATTATTCGCCTACCTCCTCATGCCTTTTGCACACAATGTATATAGAATCCCTTTTTTTCTACTGTGTTATTGACTTGTTAATTGTTTATTCCATGTGTAACTCTGTGTTGTCTGCTCACACTGCTATGCTTTATCTTGGCCAGGTCGCAGTTGTAAATGAGAACTTGTTCTCAACTGGCCTACCTGGTTAAATAAAGGTGAAATAAAAAAATAAAAAATAAAAAGACTGGACTGGTTTCCTGAGAGATGTAAGCCCTATACCAGACAGTATTAGACAGACTGGACTGGTTTCCTGGGAGATGTAAGCCCTATACCAGACAGTATTAGACAGACTGGACTGGTTTCCTGAGAGATGTAAGCCCTATACCAGACAATATTAGACAGACTGGACTGATTTCCTGGGTGATGTAAGCCATATACCAGACAGTATTAGACAGACTGGACTGGTTTCCTGAGAGATGTAAGCCCTATACCAGACAGTATTAGACAGACTGGACTGGTTTCCTGAGAGATGTAAGCCCTATACCAGACAGTATTAGACAGACTGGACTGGTTTCCTGAGAGATGTAAGCCCTATACCAGACAGTATTAGTTGCTCCTCTGTTTATTGTTCAGATCAAACATCCCCAATCCCCTCCAACCCAACTCAACCCTTCAGGGAATAGGGGCCAGTCCCAACGGACACGCACGCAAATGACACACACACACGTGCACCCACACACACACACATGCACACACACCCCACCCAGGGGCCAGCCAACTCAACCTGTCTGCTATGGCTCAGATAGTCTGAAAACGTTATCAAAGACATCAGAAACGTGATTCGGGGAAGAATTATCCCAACATTTGTACAGAAAAGCTCCCGTCTGTGTCCCTAGTCGCAGATAACAGATGTCTTTCAGTTACGATTGAATCCCCCCCTGTGTGTGTGTGTGATTGGTCTAAATTTACTATCCTTTTGGGTTCCAAAAGTCCTCACAAGGATAGTAAAACAATTTGACAAGTGGGGACATTTCGGACATTAGGTTTAGAATTAGGGTTAGGATTAAGATAAAGGGTTAGGGGTTAGGATTAGGGTTAGGTGTTAGGGTTCGTTTTAGGGTTAAGGGTTAGGTGTTTGGGGTTAGGGTTAGGGTTAGGGTAAGGGTTTGATTTATGGGTTAGGGAAATACATTTTTTGGTTCCCCACTTTGATAGTAAAACCAATGTGTGTGTATCCGTGGTTGCGTGTGTGTGTGTGTGCATACATTTGAGCTCGCTTATGAACATAACCTGTGTGTTTGTGATGTCTGTTCACAGGTGATTGATTGAGAACATTACTGTTCCTATAACACCCACTGAGATGTTTTTATATGACTACAACTGTCAATAGCAGCCGCTGTGTGTAACAAACTTCTACGAGTAGTGGGTGCGGAGTCAGGTGCAGGGAACCGAGGGTAAAGGACAATTGTTTTTTATTCCGGCGCAGGAAAACGGTCACGCCAAAACACCAGGTGCATAACAAAGACCGGCCCAAAACCAGGACCCAACCAGTCCGGAGAAAAACAAGAAAGTCGTACAACCACAGACACGAACAGAGGAAATAAACCCGCACAAAAGCAGGCGGGCATCACCGGCTTAAATAGCCCGACTAAAACCTAAACAAGAAACAGGTGAAACCAATAAGACAAAACCAACAGAAAAGGGAAAAGGGATCAGTGGCAGCTAGTAGACCGGTGACGACGACCGCCGAGCGCCGCCCGAACAGGAAGAGGAGCCGCCTTCGTGGCACTGTGACACTGTGACACTGTGTCTCGCATAATAAAAACCCAGCATTGAGACTATAACACACAGGAGTAGTCTGTGCATGTGCCTGAATGATAATACTTTAGATTTCTACTACAGGACTTACATAGGATAGAAAGTTATCAAAAAAACAAACAAAAAAACCCTGAAAATATCTGTTGTAACTTTGGAAGTCATACAGTAGACTGTACATCAGTCTCGTTCGTAGCAGTGTATGTCAAAAAGGAGACATAATTCCACTTAACCACTCTTAGACTGCTTTAACAATGTTGTGTCTGGAAGAACTGTGTTTTGAATTTACAGTATTTAGAAGAGATAGATGTTGAGAAAAAAATAGAGGCTTTATTAGAGCCTTTACGAAACACTGAGGAACAGGTTTCATTTTCCTGGGCTTAGTTTGTGACCTCTCTCCTGTCCCCAGGGTCAAAGATGAAAATCCCTTAGAGGCAGAGACAGAGAAAGTCTACAGTGCACCATTAACTGGAGAAATTCCACTTTATAACACACACACACACACACACACACACACACACACACACACACAATTCTGCCAGAATGTGGTGGGTAATAAATGCAGACAGTGTGAGTAAATCAGGACCTAAGAATTGTGTAGGCTATGGCAATTGACCTGTGTGTGTGTGCGCGTGTGTGCATGTATGACTGTTTGTGTGTGTATGTGCACATTACCTTTGATAGTTACGTTTTTTAAAACATGCTCACGTGCCCCCATAACTTCCATTGATTCTTAGCTTGTAGTGGCTGTTTAAATAAAACTTAACCATGGATTACTGTTTCTCCTTCCAGGGTGAGGAACCATCTAACATCAAGTTGTACAGAACTACTCCTTTAAGACTGTCAAACACATTCCAATTAAGCCTGGCTAAATGATATGAAACCCATCATATACAAATATGAGACGCAGGACAACACTCATTACTGAAACACAGACAGTAAAACACTCATTACTGAAACACAGACAGTAAAACACTCATTACTGAAACACATACAGCACAACGCTCATTACTGAAACACAGACAGTAAAACGCTCATTACTGAAACACAGACAGTAGAACGCTCATTACTGAAACACATACAGCACAACACTCATTACTGAAACACAGACAGTAAAACGCTCATTACTGAAACGCATACAGCACAACGCTCATTACTGAAACACATACAGCACAACACTCATTACTGAAACACAGACAGTAAAACACTCATTACTGAAACACATACAGCACAACACTCATTACTGAAACACAGACAGTAAAACACTCATTACTGAAACACAGACAGTAAAACACTCATTACTGAAACACATACAGCACAACGCTCATTACTGAAACACAGACAGCACAACACTCATTACTGAAACACAGACAGGGCAGGCCCACTCTGCTGGGCAGGCCCTGATCAATACCTATGGTTCCATGGATCTTCCCTTAGTAACAGTGCAATAACTGTCAATGTGATTAGCTGCTGGTTTTAATAGCAGCACAACAGAGACGTGGCAGTGTGGGTTGATATAATTGGATCAGCTGTGTCCTATGTCTCAGCCTCTGTTCTGTGTGTTATAGTTCTATGTGTTTGGCCTGGTATGGTTCCCAATCAGAGACAGCTGTCAATCGTTGTCTCTGATTAAGAACCATACTGAGGTAGCCTGTTCCCACCTGGTGTTTGTGGGTAGTTGTTTTCTGTGTTTTCACCATACAGAACTGTTTCGATTTTCATTTCTTTCCCTCACTTTGTTCTTTTGTATTTAGTGTTCAGTTTATTAAAGGAAATATGAACACGTACCACACTGCATTTTGGTCCGATCCTTCCTACTCCTCATCAGACAAAGAAGTTCATTACACTATATCTATCTCCCTCTCTATCTTTCTTTCTCTCTCTCTCTCAATATATATATATATCTTTCTCTCTCTCTCTCGCTCTCTCACTCAGTATCTCTCTCGCCTCACTGTCTCTCAATTCAATTTCAATTTAAGGGTTTTATTGGCTTGGGAAACATATGTTTACATTGCCAAAGCAAGTGAAATGGATAATAAAAAAAGGGAAATAAGTAATAAAACAATTCTGTCTGTCTCTCTCTTCATTATTCTATAACAACAGCCACCACACCAGAGTATGTCTGTACTTTTACACTGAGCATTGATCAATGCCTCAGACTCATTGCAATCCACGTAAGAGGCCTGAGAGAGTCCTATATGAGTCATAGTCGTTGGTTTAGTTAGTGTTTACTTCCCTGAGAGAACAACAGCTACCTGTGCTCAATAACCAGTTCCATATAGTCGTTGATTTAGTAGGTGTGTATGGGGCTATTTTCCTGAGAGAACAACAGCTACCTGTGCTCAATAACCAGTTCCATATAGTCGTTGATTTAGTAGGTGTGTATGGGGCTATTTCCCTGAGAGAACAACAGCTACCTGTGCTCAATAACCAGTTCCAAATAGTCGTTGATTTAGTAGGTGTGTATGGGGCTATTTCCCTGAGAGAACAACAGCTACCTGTGCTCAATATACAGTTCCATATAGTCGCTGATTTATTTTGCCTGTATGTTAGGGAAGTCACTTTTTAAAGATTTTCCTGCTGGAAGAGATAACCACAGACTGCAGCACCTGTGCTTAAATAATTTTTCCAGAACAGCATAGCCAGTTGATTTACTAGTTTTCCATAACGCCAGTGACATGGAGAGATATATTGCCGGGGTTAACATCACAGAGAGATGGATTGCAGGGGTTAACATCACAGAGAGATGGATTGCCAGGGTTAACATCACAGAGAGATGGATTGCAGGGGTTAACATCACAGAGAGATGGATTGCAGGGGTTAACATCACAGAGAGATGGATTGCCAGGGTTAACATCACAGAGAGATGGATTGCAGGGGTTAACATCAGAGATGGATTGGGGTTAGAGATGTATTGCAGGGGTTAACATCACAGAGAGATGGATTGCAGGGGTTAACATCACAGAGAGATGGATTGCCGGGGTTAACATCACAGAGAGATGGATTGCAGGGGTTAACATCAGAGAGAGATGTATTGCAGGGGTTAACATCACAGAGAGATGGATTGCAGGGGTTAACATCACAGAGAGATGGATTGCCGGGGTTAACATCACAGAGAGATGGATTGCAGGGGTTAACATCAGAGAGAGATGTATTGCAGGGGTTAACATCAGAGAGAGATGTATTGCAGGGGTTAACATCACAGAGAGATGGATTGCAGGGGTTAACATCACAGAGAGATGGATTGCAGGGGTTAACATCACAGAGAGATGGATTGCCGGGGTTAACATCACAGAGAGATGGATTGTAGGGGTTAACATCACAGAGAGATGGATTGTAGGGGTTAACATCACAGAGAGATGGATTGCAGGGGTTAACATCACAGAGAGATGGATTGCAGGGGTTAACATCACAGAGAGATGGATTGCAGGGGTTAACATCACAGAGAGATGGATTGCAGGGGTTAACATCACAGAGAGATGGATTGCAGGGGTTAACATCACAGAGAGATGGATTGCAGGGGTTAACATCACAGAGAGATGGATTGTAGGGGTTAACATCACAGAGAGATGGATTGCAGGGGATTGCAGGGGTTAACATCACAGAGAGATGGATTGTAGGGGTTAACATCACAGAGAGATGGATTGCAGGGGTTAACATCACAGAGAGATGGATTGCAGGGGTTAACATCACAGAGAGATGGATTGCATCACAGGGGTTAACATCACAGAGAGATGGATTGCAGGGGTTAACATCACAGAGAGATGGATTCACAGAGAGATGGATTGTTAACATCACAGAGAGATGGATTGCAGGGGTTAACATCACAGAGAGATGGATTGCAGGGGTTAACATCACAGAGAGATGGATTGTAGGGGTTAACATCACAGAGAGATGGATTGCAGGGGTTAACATCACAGAGAGATGGATTGCAGGGGTTAACATCACAGAGAGATGGATTGTGTAACGGTCTTCTTCCTCCTCTGACGAGGAGTAGTAGGAAGGATCGGAGGACCAATGCCCAGTGTGGTACGTGTTCATGATTCTTTTAATAGAACACTGAAAAATACAATAACAAGGTGAAATAACAAAAACCGAACCAGTTCCATGTGACAGACACAGAAAATACAACCACCCACAAAACACAATAGAAAACAGGTTACCTAAATATGGCTCCCAATCAGAGACAACAACTGACACCTGCCTCTGATTGAGAACCAAACTAGGCCAAACACATAGAAATATAACAACAGAACAAAACATAGAAAAACAACATAGAATGCCCACCCCAACTCATGCCCTGACCAACTAAAATACAGACATGAAAAAGAAATAAGGTCAGAACGTGACAGATTGCAGGGGTTAAGGCCTACTTGAGAGGGTTTATACATCCTCTGGCTGTTGAGTAAACTGGCCTGGAGCCAATAACATCAGCCTCTCAGCTCACATGACACACTCTTATTGGTGGTATTAGCTCTTATCGCTGGGTGTCATGGCAACCCCAAAGATTGTGTGAGAGAGAGAGAGAGAGAGAGAGATAGAGAGAGAGAGAGATAAAGTGTGTTTTTCACCAATCCCACCATGAATTAATTAACACAACATGTGGGAAAACCTGCAATGAGTCATTGATAAAAATAGGTGTGCTTTAATTCTGAAAAGGGGTGAATGAAGAGAGAGAGAAAGAGAAAGTGGAAGAGATGGAAGGTCTACAGGAGAGAGAAGGAAAGACAAAGTGTGAGGATAGTCAGCCA
Organism: Oncorhynchus tshawytscha; assembly: GCF_018296145.1. Taxonomy (NCBI): domain Eukaryota; kingdom Metazoa; phylum Chordata; class Actinopteri; order Salmoniformes; family Salmonidae; genus Oncorhynchus; species Oncorhynchus tshawytscha. Next base: position 33,418,461 of record NC_056448.1, read on the forward strand.
CGACTTTATGATCGCTTTTATTTTAGAGATCAATGGTTTTTAAACCCTTACCTGGTGGGAATGAGTTTGAATGAAAGGCTATTGGACTTTGTATTACAATGTGTGAAAATGAGAGTTTAGGGGTATCAAAATGAGAAAGGGAGGGGTTGGTAAGAAATGAGAGAGAAAGGGCAGAGAAATTAAAACAGGAAGGTGAAAGGAAAAGGAAATGAGAGAAAGACAAAGAGATGGAGAGAGGAGAGAGAGAGTGAGGCTAGAGAGAGAGACCGAGAGAGAGAGAGAGAGACAGAGAGAGAGAGAGAGAGAGAGAGAGAGACGGAGTGGCTAAAGAGAGACAGAGAGAGGAGAAAGAGAGAGAGATACAGTGAGGCTAGAGAGAGACTAAGAGAGACAGACAGAGAGAAGAGAGACAGGGAGACAGAGAGAGAGGAGAAAGAGAGAGAGCAGAGCAGAGCAGAAGTCACAATCAGATGAGCTCCTGCATTTTTCAGCATTTTCTTTAAAAAAGATAGATTAGGAGTTAGATAAACTTTGATTTTTTGTCAGGAACACATACTGGATTCTACCCTCGACAACATAACCCCCACTTCAAATCAGAACTTAAAACCTACAACCTGATTTTGGACGGAATTACGGAATCACCTGGAAGGTTCACAACTACCAAGATTTATTTCTCTATACAGCAAATTCTCTGGAAAACAACAGAAACCTGAAAACACCATCCAACCTGGAACTGAGTGAGTAATGCTTAGTCTGAAACTATATATTCTTTTTTCCAAAAGCCAAGAAGAAATATACACAACATTACTTTATAAGGACTGAATTCTAACATACTGAATTCTAACATAATTCTGCCAAGCTTGATACAGCTTCAAATAGCACTGACGTGTCAAGTGAGAGGTGTCAAAGCCCATTAGCCCAACAATGGCAGGAGAGTCACACAGTCTACCCCAACCAAATGGAGAGGCCTTAGAAGCTCCCTCCCGCTGTTCAGAGGTAATTAAAATACAGTACCCTGTGCATGTAAAGAATGAAAAGGCAAGAAAAGATTACAAAATGAAGCTCCTTATGGAAAATCAAGAGACACTTTTTGCTGACTATTACAAAAATGGGAACATCAGCAACCTTATCTTCCACACAAACCATCCCCTGGCATGGCACAGTGCTATATTAGCACACTACCCCTCTGTCACGAGAGGGGGGATTAACGAGGGGTGGAAACTCAGAATACTTGACAACGAGGACTCTGAGTTAAGTAATATAAATATCTATAAGTCCGGAACAGTAATGGTACAGAGTAACCACAAACAGTTTCAGCTGGACTTCCACCTAATCAAAGAATTAGCCCAGCAGGAGATTGATAAAGATACCCCCACCCCTTGATAAAGATACCCCCACCCCGAGAGGATCAGACCAGACCTCTTCATTATGTAACCCCACAGATGAGCAACCCCCAGCGGAGGGTCAACCTCCCAGCACAGATTACCACTCCCTCATTGAAATGAAGGACAAATTCACCCAGCTGGAGATAAGGCAGGTGGAGCTGGAACAGCAGGTGATTACACTTCAGTCAGCACAGACCCAGACAACAGTCCAGCACAACAACAGCCCCTTAACCAGACCCGGAGAGCTGGAGGTGGACAGAGACATATCTGCACTTTGGACAGTGGTGAGACAAATACAACAGGAGAAAGAGGAGCAGAACAGAGCACTAGAGGAGAGTATCAGACTGCTGGTGGAGGAGAGGTTGAGGGGGATGGAGGAGAGGGTAAGGGGGATGGAGGAGAAGTTGAGGGGGACGGCGTGTGACAGAGAACAACCCACTAGAGAGGTGGCCACCCCCACAGAGAAGCCAGCAGAACAGCCCACCTCAGCACCCAACAAAAGTCTCGACACCACAGCAGAACAGTCCACACCAGACCCTGACCATAGAGTCGACATCACAGCACAACAGACAAATGAAGAACCCCAAGCCCAGAGGCTCTCACCCCCCTGAGCACCCCCTGTCAGCCACCCTGATAGCCCTTCTGTCAACCCCCCCACACCCACTGAGGACAAACACAAGACACAGATTGTACTACTTATGGACTCAAATGGGAAATATATAGAAGAAAAAAAACTTTTTCCCAAACACAGTGTGTCTAAACTCTGGTGTCCAAACACCCAGCGCGCCCTAGACCTTCTGTCTGAGGCCAAACTAGGCTCACCCAGCCACATAATAATACACACAGGCACAAACGACCTGAGAGCACAGCAGGAAAGAGTGGCCACAGCACTGAAGGGAGTGATTGAAAAGGCTTCTTCTACTTTCCCCAACGCACAAGTGGTTATCTCCACCCTGCTACCACGAAAAGACTTCCACCCCGCCACAATACAGCGGGTAAATGCAAGTATTTCCCGTGACTGTGCCTCAAAACCAAACGTTTTCCTGGCCCACCACTCCACCCTGGACTTGAACAGCCTCTATGACCAGGTCCACCTCTACAAGGCAGCAGTGCCCACCTTTGCCCGAACTCTAAAGGACATCGCTCTCAAATGTATCCCCAACACTTCACACAGGAGCAACAGATCAATAGACACCCCACCCAGACCACCCAGACCAGTGAGACACCCTCCCAGATCTGCAGGACCCCCCCCTACACCTACACATAGAGGACCCACACCAAGAGGAATTACATCCAGACCACAGTACACCCAGACACATCCACACCCCCACCCCAACCAATCAACACCCCCCACGTCAACCATGCCCACACTCCATTTAGGCCCCCTCAGATCAGACCTATGCCACTCCTGCCCACCCCATGCACCCCACCCCCGCAAAGAGGGCCTCAACATGGAAGCCACACATACGCCCAGGTAGTGAGCGGGCAAACAGTCCCAACCCCCACTCTCACACTCGCCCAAGCCAATGGCATGTACCAGATGCTCAGCAGGCTCTGCTCACACTTACTGGCCTGAGGCCAAACCACGACCAACAACATTGGACACTCTATGGAACAAAAAGCCTTCACTATATTATCCTGGAATATCCAAGGCCTGAGGTCATCTGCCTTTGGCCTAAAGAGCAGAAACCCGGACTTCACCAAAGAAATCGGTAATACAGACATTGTCATCCTGCAAGAAACCTGGTATAGAGGAGATGGACCCACTGGTTGCCCTCTAGGTTACAGAGAGCTGGTAGTCCCATCCACCAAACTACCAGGTGTGAAACAGGGAAGGGACTCAGGGGGTATGCTAATTTGGTATAGAGCAGACCTAACTCACTCCATTAAATTAATCAAAACAGGAACATTCTACATTTGGCTAGAAATTCAAAAAGAAATTATCCTAACAGAAAAAAATGTCCTCCTGTGTGCTACCTATATCCCCCACTAGAATCCCCATATTTTAATGAAGACAGCTTCTCCATCCTGGAGGGGGAAATCAATCATTTCCAGGCCCAGGGACATGTACTAGTCTGTGGCGACCTAAATGCCAGAACCGGACAAGAACCTGACACCCTCAGCACACAGGGGGACAAACACCTGCCTGGAGGTGACAGCATTCCCTCCCACATATGCCCCCCTAGGCACAACTATGACAACATAACCAACAAAAACGGGTCACAACTCCTGCAGCTCTGTCGCACGCTGGGTATGTACATAGTCAATGGGAGGCTTCGAGGGGACTCCTATGGTAGGTACACCTATAGCTCATCTCTTGGCAGTAGTACTGTAGACTACTTTATCACTGACCTCAACCCAGAGTCTCTCAGAGCGTTCACAGTCAGCCCACTGACACCCCTATCAGACCACAGCAAAATCACAGTCTACTTAAACAGAGCAATACTCAATCATGAGGCATCAAAGCCAAAGGAACTGAGTAACATTAAGAAATGCTATAGATGGAAGGAATGCAGTTTGGAAACCTACCAAAAAACAATTAGGCAACAACAAATTCAATCCCTTTTAGACAATTTCCTGGGTAAAACATTCCACTGTAATAGTGAAGGTGTAAACTTGGCAGTAGAAAATCTTAACAGTATATTTGACCTCTCAGCTTCCCTATCAAATCTAAAAATCTCAAATAGAAAACCGAAGAAAATTAACAATAATGACAAATGGTTTGATGAAGAATGCAAAAATCTAAGAAAGAAATTGAGAAACCTGTCCAACCAAAAACATAGAGACCCGGAAAACCTGAGTCTACGCCTTCACTATGGTGAATCACTAAAACAATACAGAAATACACTACGGAAAAAGAAGGAACAGCATGTCAGAAATCAGCTCAATGCAATTGAAGAATCCATAGACTCTAACCACTTCTGGGAAAATTGGAAAACACTAAACAAACAACAACACGAAGAATTATCTATCCAAAATGGAGATGTATGGGTAAACCACTTCTCCAATCTTTTTGGCTCTATAACAAAGAATAAAGAGCAAAAACATATACATGATCAAATACAGATCTTAGAATCAACTATTAAAGACTACCAGAACCCACTGGATTCTCCAATTACATTGAAAGAGTTACAGGACAAAATAAAAACCCTCCAACCCAAAAAGGCCTGTGGTGTTGATGGTATCCTCAATGAAATGATCAAATATACAGACGACAAATTCCAATTGGCTATACTAAAACTCTTTAACATCATCCTTAGCTCTGGCATCTTCCCCAATATTTGGAACCAAGGACTCATCACCCCAATCCACAAAAGTAGAGACAAATTAGACCCCAATAACTACCATGGGATATTTGTCAACAGCAACCTTGGGAAAATCCTCTGCATTATCATTAACAGCAGACTCGTACATTTCCTCAATGAAAACAATGTACTGAGCAATTGTCAAATAGGCTTTTTACCAAATTACTGTACAACAGACCATGTATTCACCCTGCACACACTAATTGACAACCAAACAAAACAAAGGCAAAGTCTTCTCATGCTTTGTTGATTTCAAAAAAGCCTTCGACTCAATTTGGCATGAGGGTCTGCTATACAAATCGATGGAAAGTGGTGTTGGGGGTAAAACATACAACATTATTAAATCCATGTACACAAACAACAAGTATGCGGTTACAATTGGTAAAAAAACACACACTCATTTCTTCCCACAGGGCAGTGGGGTGAGACAGGGATGCAGTTTAAGCCCCACTCTCTTCAACATATATATCAACGAATTGGCGAGGGCACTAGAAAAGTCTGCAGCACCCGGCCTCACCCTACTAGAATCTGAAGTCAAATGTCTACTGTTTGCTGATGATCTGGTGCTTCTGTCACCAACCAAGGAGGGCCTACAGCAGCACCTAGATATTTTGCACAGATTCTGCCAGACCTGGGCCCTGACAGTAAATCTCAGTAAGACAGTAAGTTCCAAAACAGGTCTAGTTGCCTG